>NW_009728828.1:59679-74880 GCF_000703405.1 Apaloderma vittatum
GTTTTTTTACCAAGAGAGTACATGATACTTTTTTTGACTGCTGGCTTGTGGAAGGGAACTTATGACTATATGGAAGCGTATTAGTAAGCCAAGTTTTAAGCTGATTCTGAACACAAGTTACTTAAAAACAAAGTAAGTTATGACCTTAAAAATAGAAAATGATTGGTAATACATCCTTTCAAAGGAGGAGGATGTATTATTTGTTTTCCCAGTCAAGTATTACCTTTGGTTCCTTTTCTAGTGTGTTCTTAAGCTTTTCGGTTTTGCTCGATCAATTGCAATGAAAAGGTCTCTCAAAAGAGAAAGAACTGCAAATATAGCTTTCTGCACTTCCTTATGACTTTTTCCAAATTCTTTAAGTAATGATAGTGCTAAAATTCTGGAAATTGTTTATTAGAAAACAAGAAGTTTTGTTTGTTTTTTTTCTTTTTTCACCATAAAATTAACATTGAGAAGAGCTCTCAGTGGTTTGCTAGGCACATAACTGTGCATTAACGTTCTGGAGAGGTCAGTTACTGGAATACAAAGTGTGTGCAGAAAATTGATACCTACTTGAAAATTTATGAGTACAGTGTGAGACATCTGTGTGCTTTCTAATGGAGTAATTAGAGTGAAATTCTCCACTGCTGCATTAAATTCAGATTTAGTACATCAATATCTCCCACTATGAGGGAGGTTGACTCCCTATAGGGCAAAAAGATAGAAATTCCACTGCTTTTTAAAAACGGAATGCAAGTCTATTTCTGATTATTCTATATTGCTTGAATTCTCATGAAGAAGTACAGGAGATAAAATGCTACACGCTTGCCAACATGTAGTTGAAGCAGCTAAAACCAGAAGTGTTTGTACACGTACAAAGGTAGAATGGTGCATACAGGTTGATGCAGAGAAGTTGGTTGCTAGTAACGACTTCTAGTCAACTCCCGAAAGAATAGATTAACATTCCTCAGCATCTTTACTGCTTTCCCAATTCATCTAAAAATGTATTTATTCATTTTGTCTGATACTGTGTTAGGGCCAAGAGGTCTCAGTTGAAAAGTAGAGCATATCTGTGTAAGGAACTGTGCAAACTCACAACCGTGTTATTTATTATTCTTGCTTGGGCGAGTTCATGTTTTGTGCGAGTAGAGGAAAAAGATCAGGTGGGCACACCCTGAGTTTACTTCTGCGTGTTAACGGTGAACTAATGGCCAGATCTTGTAGCTCTGCTCTTAAAACATTCATTCAAAACCCTTCCATGTGTGTTTCCTTTGATGTGTATAGCGGAGAGCCCTTCCCTGTTTTATTTTCCAATTGCCGTCAGGCCAAGTGAGAGGGTGGAAGCTCAATATTAGTGTGTCCCGGGAAGTTGTTTAGTCTGTTTAGTGGGACTATACCCCTGCATTTATGATTCATTACAATTTCCTTCATAAAGTTGTAATGTTGCAAGTGAAAAATGTAAGCTTGTTTTAAAACACCAACGCAGAACCAAATAGTTAATCTTGAAATATGTTATAATCCTCAGTGGTTTTGAGACACGACAAAATAAAACACTCCTAGAAGGTGATTTTGTTGGCTGTCGATTTGATTAGTCAGCTTTCAGTTAATTGTCACAGTCTTCCAGTATAGCTGAAACCACATGATTAAAAGCAAATGCCTAAAAGGGGAAGTGAAGGCTGCATGAAGCAGAAGGGTTTTCCCCATCAGTGGGGGACATGGCAAACCAGAAGGCAAATGCAAAATAACTTTATTTTCTTGTTTTGTACTCAATTGCCCCCTTTTTTTTTTTTTGAGAACTGAAAATAATTTTTATGCGTTGGTACTATGTGATGATAAGCTATAAAGTTACGTTTGGAATTTAACTGTAGGTGGTAGCAAAAGTAGTTTCTTGTCTCAAATATTTGTGTTATCATTTGAACTTCACAACTGATTATGGGGTTCTGGCTAAAATTCCTGCTAGTCCAAATTAGCTATGATGAAATGAAGTGCTACATATTGCTTGCATCAGATTTGAGGTAGACTGGGAAACATATTCTCCTTTATATTTGTAATATGCCGAGGTGCTTGTAATGTCCCTCTTCCAGAGAATACCAGCGTTTAAATACATCTATAATATATATATTTAGTATTGGTATTCCATGCCTTTAGAAAACAAATTGGTTTTTTTCTCTTTGTTTTCTTAAAAACACTGAACCAACAAGCACCTTTAGGATGTGTGGCCAATTTAGGAAACCAGGGTGGGAATTCTAAAAGTGCTTAAGGGGACTGAAGTGGTAATTTTGCTTACACTCTTGAGGGCTTCTGCTGTGGTTACTGACACATAATAAGTTTAGGCTTTGATAATTGCTTTATGCGAGCTTGGAGCTTGCTAATGCTGCTGTATCTGCGGATATACGTACTCTTGCTCCATGTGTGCAGTGGTGTTTTTCTAGAGGGGCAAGTTATTTTGCTGTCACCTAATGATAAATACATGAACATGAGCAGCCACTTGATTCACATTGTAGTAACTTGTTGTGCCTCTGACATGAAACTCAACAAGTATCAGTCCATACTGTCAATATAGACATTCAGAATATTGGGTTTGCGTTGAAAGGGTTTTTTAAAAAAAGTTTAGACAAGAGCACACTAACAATTCTTTTTAAAAATAATTGTGTTGATAATTCTGATTAGTGCTCTAATATTAATACCTGTGCAGTACTAGAGATTTTTTTTTTAAATACTGTGGGTTATTCCTCTAAATTTTCAAGGTTTCTGTTATTAAAATATTTGACATAAGTGAAACTTGATAATATTGGAAGTGCATCTTATTATCAATATATAGTACTTGTTTAATTTACATAAATTAATGTAATTTTATTGTTTTAACTCATAACTTTTTGTTTTATGAAGCGAGTGATAGACAGTCAAGCAGAAAAACTGAAAGAACTGGACAAAGAAATCCGTCCCTTCCGACAGAACTGGGAGGAAGCTGACAGCATGAAGAGCAGTGTAGAATCCCTCCAGAACAGAGTGACTGAGCTGGAAAGTGTTGATAAAACTGCAGGGCAAGGAGCTCGAAATACAAGTAAGTGTAAACACAACAGACTGAAGTACTCAGCAGTGCTGTCAAGATAAAAATGGTGTCCTTTGAATGGCACTCCCAGTAATGATTTTTATGTAGAAGCATCAATGATGCTGACTGCTGACTTTTTTTTTTTTTAAATAGGAAACTGTCTAATCCCTTGGTTGATTATGTGGTGTTGCTTCCACACTGTTTTTTAGGCTTGATTCTTTTATTTGTCTTTCACAAATTCATCGAATGGTTTAGGTTGGAAGGGACCTTAAAGCTCATGTAGTTGAAGTCCCCTGCCATGGGCAGGGACACCCCCCACTAGGCCAGGTTGCTCAAAGCCCCATCCAGCCTGGCCTTGAACACTTCCAGGGGGGAGGCATCCACATGATCTTTGGGCAGCCTGTTCGTGTCTCAGTATCACAGAAAAGAATTTCTCCCTAATATCTAATCTAAATCTACTCTCTTTCAGTTTGAAAACATTACCCCTGTCACTGCACACCTTGATAACAAGTCCCTCCCCTTCTTTCCTGTAGGGCCCCTTTAAGTACTGGAAGGCTGCTATAAGGTCCCCCTGAAGTCTTCTCTTCTCCAGGCTGAGCAGCCCCAACTCTCTCTCCCACAGGGGAGGTGCTCCAGCCCCCGATCAGCTTCATGGCCCTCCTGGATCTGCTTGAGCAGATCTGTGTTGTTCTTATACTGGTGCCCTAGAGCTGGACACAGTGCTGCAAGTGGGGTCTCGCAAGAGCAGAGTAGAGAGACACAATCACCTCCCTCAGCCTGCTGGCATCTTTTGATGCAGCCCAGCATGCACTTGGCCTTCTGAGCTACAGGTGTGCATTACCAGCTCAGTTTTTCATCCACCAACACACAAGTCCTCTGCAGGGCTGCTCTCAAGCTACTCGTCGCCCAGCCTGTATTTATGCTTGAGATTGCCCCGACCCAGGTGCAGGGCCTTGCGCTTGGCCTTGTTGAACCTCATGAGGTTTGTACCACCCCTCAAGCCTGCCAGGGTCTCTCTGGATGGCATCCCTTCCCTCTAGCCTTTCAACACTGAAACCACCTGTCCTGATATCTCTTACAGTGGTGGTTTTGATCCAAAGGAAACCGTAAAATCTGTTTGAAAATAAGGTTATTGTCATGCTTGTTGAATGAAGTGAAAAGTGGAGTCGTATGTAAGTGTTTAAGTGATTTGGACAAAGAATATTTAAATAGATCTGTGTAAAACAAACCTGTCTTATGAATTCATCTGCTTCTCAGTGTTGTGTGTTGGCCAGTTTTCATGTGAGGGAAAGGGGATGTCAGAAACAAACCTCCCTCCAAACTGAATAAGTGACCATGTAATACAGAGATAAGCTTGAATTTTATGATGAACTTTAAGCATGATAACAGCACTACACTTCTGAGAAAAGTAGTGTCTGTGAAGAATCTTTTGAGTGATCAGCAATCCTTCTGAATTTCAAAGGGATTATATAGGACGTGTTACCACTTCCAAGGTCTTCACTGCTGATAGGAATCTACAGATAATGATACCAAGACTCCTCATAAAAAATGGAAGCCTCTTTAGATACACTGCTTAGTGACCAGAGAAAACTTATGTTAGATCATTGACTTCTAGAGTACGTGCAATTAACACCCACATTTGTAAAAATCCCAAACCAGGACACCTAGGTACTAGCTGGCAAACTACTGTCTGTGGAAATTGCTTCACGAGTGGCCAAATGCACTTTGGCTTTTGAGGAGGAAAGTGTTTTCCTGTACAGTAGCAGCACTGGTGATTGATTTTTACAGTCTTCAGAAAAAAACCCAAACATATTCTCTCCCCTCCCCTTTCTGTTTTCCTGCAGGCCTGCTGGAGACACAGCTGAGCCGACACGATCAGATGCTGAGTGTTCATGATATCCGTCTGGCTGACATGGACCTCCGATTCCAAGTGTTGGAAACTGCCAGCTACAACGGAGTATTAATTTGGAAAATTCGAGATTATAAACGTCGGAAGCAAGAGGCAGTCATGGGGAAGACTCTGTCCTTGTACAGCCAGCCCTTTTATACTGGATACTTTGGCTACAAGATGTGTGCCAGAGTTTACCTAAATGGAGATGGCATGGGAAAGGGGACGCACTTGTCGCTGTTTTTTGTCATAATGCGTGGAGAATACGATGCATTGCTTCCTTGGCCCTTTAAGCAGAAAGTGACTCTAATGCTAATGGATCAAGGACCGTCTCGCCGCCACTTAGGAGATGCTTTCAAGCCAGACCCAAACAGCAGCAGTTTCAAGAAGCCAACTGGAGAAATGAACATTGCGTCTGGCTGCCCAGTCTTTGTGGCTCAAACTGTCCTAGAGAATGGAACGTATATTAAAGATGATACTATTTTTATTAAAGTCATAGTGGATACGTCGGATCTACCAGACCCCTGACATACAGTGGGGGAGGTGGATTAAACAGAAGACAACTCCGTTTGGGGGTTTTATATCAGTTTGTCTTCAATCAGAGGTCCTAAAGCTCACAGAACCACCTTGTGGAACAGACGGAAGAGTTTGAAGGCATAACTGCATAGGGTCCAATTGCAAAAGTAGCAACACATTAAGAAATCATACCATGGTATATTTTTTAATAGAACTAGCAACACTTAAGCTCTGAAGAATCACTTATCCCTCGTGAGGATAATGATTATGGTCAGAGAGGATTTGGTTTTTTTTTAACTTATTAATGATCTAGTAATTGGAGGTGAAAAGACGTATACAGTATGTGCTGAATAAATTACTGACTTTTATTTCTTTAAGCTAGAAAACAAAACAAAACTTCACGTGGGCTAGCTGGAAACTGTCAGCATGTTAAAAGAAGAAATGATGAAGTAATGTTGCAATTATGATATTATTTGAAAAACTGAGGTGCAATCTTGTCTGAAATATAGTATATTGTCTTTTTAAGGCCTCATCTGGTCTCTGTTTTAGTAATTACTTTGTCAGAAGATCTTGGAAAAGTATCCATGTCTTCTCAAAAGTATCTGAATCAAAATCATATTTTTATTTAAAGTTCTATTGTTACAGAAAACATTTTATTTTAAAACTGTTGATAGACTGATATTTCTTGGAAGAAAAAATAGATATCAAACACTGGTTATCACTTGTGATAGGAAAAAAACTATTCAATTCTGTTATTTCTCTTTAGAAATGTAAACGTACAATATATGTCGTAGTTAATGACACTATTTCAAAATTAAGGAAAAATCACTCATGGATGCTGTGCATCATTATCAGATTTATAATTGTTTTCACCCTAAAATAGGGCATTTGTTGAACTTTGGAGTTCTAAACGGAATCCTGTACATTTTTTAAAGTTCTGCCCCATGCTTTCCAACCAAGCTATATATGTTGCACATTATGCTGTCAGCAGTATATAGTATTTTCAGTATTGGGGAGGAGGATTAGTGCTGAAAAAAGCCTGTATGTTCGTTCTGTACTAGCAGCCATTGCTTCTTAAGAACAATGTCTTAATACAGTGATGGTGGCTTGCATGCGTACATGTGCCTTAGATGTGCTGTGCTGCTTATAAACCATAGCTTTTTAGTCAGATTAATTCTGATATCTGAAACGGTAGTTTGATTGGACTTCAGGCATAATGTTTAGCCTTGTCTTCAGAGCCCTGAGGTACCTCACAATGTACAAAATAGAAGCCAAAGCCTATTTCTTTGGCTTCGGGAGCTTCTATGGCTTGGCCATGGTGAAATCCATCTTATTCAGGTGCCGAAACGTTATGCTCAGTGCTCCTATGGAGCTTGGACTAGACAGTCTCCATGGCCGCTGGGAAGGCAGGCGACGTTTTTCCTCTAATGCCTGTGACTCTAAGGTGGCACTGCTTGAAATGGACCCACCCGAGAACTGTGTGGGGCTGTGAACGCATACGCTCGTGACAGCTTTTCATAGCAGGCAAGCATCCTAACGGGGAATGCACGGGCTGCTTTACTGCAACAGCCTGAACTGCAGTGGAAAGCGTTTGCTAGCCTCGAAATGTGCTGATCGCAGCCTGCTGGGTTCATCTGCTTCTATTCGAGAGCCCGTGACAAGCGAGTCTAGAGACACAGCCTGACCGTGGTGCTTCTTAGAATGCAAAAACTGCTTAAGCAGAGCGGGCTTACACCGCTGCGTTTTTAGCCTTTGTGGGCTCAAAAGAAAAAGCTGCATCTCGGCATTTTGCATCAGGTTGTATCAGTTTTCTGCTTTGTTGAGGCATAGTCACAATTTTTGTGCGGTTGAATTCATGCCTTTTTGTATTTCAGCTTGTCTTTTGCTGTTGTCTTTTTTGGCTGTGCCTTCACACACAGTGCCTGCAAGAAGTATTTATGAATATACAATGCATGCTAAGTGGTCTTCATGGGTTTTCCAGGCACCTGCTAGAATACTGCCTGCTGCTGACCATCGCAACTGTCAGCGGCAATTTGTCTTCCTTTTCTTGCCTTCCATTGTCCAGGTACTGTACTCCCTCTGTGGTACATAGTTGTCAACAGGTGCAAGCTCAAATATGGAGGCACGCGCTAGCATTTAAATTCTAGCGCGGAAGGAGGATGTTCTGCACGAGAGAGAAATATCTATAGATATATCCACATCTATATCTCTAGATATATATTTTTATGGCACTTGCAGTTTTATGCAGGCTGCGTAAGCAAACCCATCACTTACGCTTTAGGGCGAAGGTTCGCTCGACTCGTGTCATTTTAATAATTGTGAATGTAGGCAGCTGAGCTTTTGTGTTTGTGCATCACAGAATTTTACTGAAAACAGGATTCCCAAGTGGAAATGTCCAAAGGACTCTCCTCCCATTGCTAATGCATGTCTTGTAAAATTAAATGAAACCGTTTGGCCATCTCAAAACAGTTTATATCCTGTTTCGATCTGGGACTTGGAGGAGATTTCTAGTATAAGCAGGGCCCAGCATATTCTGCAGATTTGTGACTACAGTTTCCAACTCCTGTGACAGAATTGCGCTTCTAATTCCAGGCTCTCTTAAAGAGGAGTTAAAAAAAAGTGTTTCCAGCCTTTGTGATTGAAAGCGGGCTTTGAAACATGGTGAAAAGTGTAAACTAATAGGGAAGTCTTCCTGAGTCTGCACACAGCTTAAACTAGTAGCTTTAAGAGATCTGAATATCTCCTCTTAGTGGGATGTTGACTCAGAAACTTCATAGAGAAGTTTAAATATGAACACTGCTAACTATATTAATGCCGATCACTGTAGCAGAAACATCAGTCACTGTTGTATTTCACAGATCTCTATGCTGCTTTCCACATCTCCCAAGTGCCAAAAGCACCAGCTGCCAGAATCTTCAGCTTCACTTGGGCAGCTTTTATAATGCAGTAATGTGCTATCGATATAAAGATATTTTTGCATATATGCTTTTTATCACAGTTAATAAAATGGAGGCCTACTGCACTTATTTTTTAAAACTACATGAAGCTGCCAGAGAATTTCCGGTTTGCCAACCCTGCGTACTGTGAAATCCAGGATCTTGCTACACAAATGTAGACACCGCCTGCTGTGGAATACCTGAAGCCTTGACTGTAACACCCCTTTCTCCGCGGAACTCACGAGCCATCTCTGTAGAGTTCTTACTGTGTACATAAAAATCGGTTTTCTCTGCTTTCCAGCAAGGAGTATGTAGCATTTTGTGAAAACATGGCCACTGTATATTATCTAAATTGAACGGAAAAGATACCTGGTGCTTTACTCAACACTTTAGATGATTTCATTTTTTTTTCTCTCATCACTGAAATGCCCTTTCTCCTTTTCTTCTGTATGTTTCTGACCCAGATATCCAAAGTTTTCTAGGGACCGTCTGTCTAAAGTGATTCATGGAGTGACAGTCTGCTCCCACATATGCTCTTGAATCCTGGCTAACTGCTGTGGCGTGCCCTTGTTGCGAGGGCGTCCCAGGGTATTTGTATTGCTTTGAACAGCGTTTCTTCAATGTAACCTTTTTCTCCTCTGCTTAGTAATTCTTAGCAGCACACAACTGAAGTCTCTTGCTGATGTTCCTTCTTACCGATGGCACTCCAAGTTACATACGAGCCTCTTCAGTTTTCAGCTTTTCTCTAGGGAGATTCCAGTGTGTGACAGTCTGGATGTTGCCCTTGTTGTACACTCCCCAGCACAGGGTGAGTCCATCTGTTACCTAGAAAGTCTCGAATTCTAAACAGGATGAAACTATTTGGGTGTTTAAAGACCAACCTGCAATTTATGATGCATGACCATGTCTGCATTACTTCTCCGATCTAATTGAAGGGGTCTTGTTTCAGTTACTGTCTACATAGTACACCTTCAGCTGCTGACTTAACAATATGCAATGTTGATTTCAGCCTTGTACTGTAAATGTTCTTCACAAAAGGAATGTGCAATAGGAAAAGATGGGTGGCATAATTTTGATGGAGAAAAAAAATGTTGTGGGTAACATGCTAGCTTTCTCATAAATACAAAATGCAGTTTTACTTCCTTTTCCTGTGGGTTTTCCTACTTGGAAGAGGAAAGTTCAAGATAAGGTGCCTGTTTCTGTGCCTGGCGAATTTCTCAAATGCAAAAGTAACAGAGATTTGGGTTAGTTGTAATTACGGTGTTGAACCAATGAATGCTGGGTTGTGACTGTATTGCTTGTGTTTCTTGGCTTGCTACGGTTCAGCCTTGTTGAGATGGAGTTTAAAAGCTACCACCTATTTGTATCTGTATTCCATGATGTGGGATAGGCATTTCACCAACAGTGCAGGGTTTCTGTAGTTGTTTTGTTTTGTTCTGTGTTTACAACACTGGTGCTGTTTGGCCCAAGACAGAGAAGCGTGTAGAGAAAAATTGTCTGTGCTTTAGAAGAGTGAAAAACATGAATGCAGTATTGATGCCTTGACATGATTTAACTATGCAAATATACAAATAGGCGAGGGGGAAAAATTCTTGGGTTGCATACCTAATCTCTTATTTTTTTTCTCTGTAAATCACTCATACGTGTGTAGGTACATACATATGCACAGACATGCATGCATATATGTATGCAAAATCTTTTCCTTATGTAGAAGTGATGAAACAAAACCCTTTCCTCCAAGTTGTACTTGATCAGTTGGTGCAAATATAACTTGCTGCTGCTAAGGGAGGATCTTTGCTAGGGATAGACTTTGGATTCACATCTTGCAGGTTTGAAGACCTGTATATGGCAAACAGTTTGGTTAGCCTTTCTGAAGACCTTGGAATGTCATCTAGGACACGTGTCCTTCCTCGTACACCGGTAATTTGGAGGTTCCTGTATTTTAAACATAGTGATGGGCAACCTGTTAATTACAAATCCTTTTATTTGGGAACAAAAGATAATAAAAAGCACCTGGACTTCTCCCTGGAATTCCTAACCTGCCTCAGTCAATACCTCTGTATTCTGGTGGACCTAGAAATCATACCTGCTGCAATAAAAACATTTGGTTTGGAAATTCAGACTGAGGGTAGTTTTTAGTGCTATGTACAGCATAGGAAGCACTTTTGTACCTGCAAACATGTTGTTCTTATAGCAAGTGCTATTTGTCTTTCTGGAAAAAGGAAATCAAGCATGAGATGTGAAATGACTTCTCCAGAGTCAAAGACTCTTCTGGAGCCAGGACTGAATGAGAGGCTCCAGTTCCTTAGTGTTATCTTCACATCACTAGGTTTTACTCTTTTAGCACGTTTGTCCATTAAAGGAACCAAAAAAACCAAACCAAGTTGGCGTACCATGAAGACCCATGTCAGGACAGTAAGGGCTAGAATTAAACACACAAGCTGTCATGATTTGGGATTGTACACGTGTGGTAGCCCAGACGTTGCTCAGAACTCGGCGGTGCCTTGCACGGCCCACAGGAGTGGAAGGCCAGCACAACATGTCGGTGTAAGAGCAGCAAACGTGTGTCCTGCTCTGTTTGTTCAGTCACCCCAGAAAATAAGCCTCATTTGATGCTCCTCTTAACCAAGGAGGGAGAACACCATTTTAAAGTGAAGCGGGTTCGTCTTTGTTCTACCAGCCTGTAGCATGACTGACCATTCCTTTCTTGTGGGGCTTTCTCCCGTTTTCTTTAAGCAAAAATGCGGAGGACTTGATTATTCTTTCCTGCCTCTTAATCCAGGCCTTTGCTGAGAAGCACCAGATAGGAAGGTTGTGAAAAACTTTGGACTGCTGATTCAGGGACATCCTCTTAAGATTTAGAAGAGTAGAGATATACAACACATAAGGGAACTGACTGTTCCTATTCCTCTTGTAATTTATGGTCAAGACTGCAGCTTCTGTCTTCCATTTCATTATGTTAGTGTAGATACTAGGCTGTGTTTGGTTAGGTTTTTTTCCCTCCAAGTTAGGATTAGTTCCTTAGGGTTCAAATAAGTTCTAAATTTCACAGAGAAGCACCTGAACCAAAATCCTGGATCCAAACATCCCAGACTTGATGTGGAATTCAAATCTGGATCCCAGCTCTGTGGCTTACTAACCTACCCGTTTAGGGAAGGGTTTGTTGTCTCTATGTGGTGTTCGTGTTTTTGGTCCTTTGGAACTAAGCTTTTAATTTGGTTGCCAGTTCTGCAAGGACTTTTTAACTTCTTAGCGATGCCGGTGTTCACACGCTCCATTGCTGGCAGTGCGATGCGTAGTGATAAAATTTGACTCTGTCTAAGGGTTACTGAGATAAACCAGCATTATCATTCGTAAGGGTCATTTTCTTGCATAGTGTTCTGAGCTTTTGATCTGAATAGAGCTCACATGTGAAAGGACACATCTTCCAACTATGACCTGCATCACTGGCAGAGAGTTGTATAATCTGTACTTGTGGAATGGGAAGGTACAAGCTCCCATTGTGGCTGATGCATCATGTGATCCACCTGTTTTGTTTTTCTTGTAGCTGTTGTTTGGTTTATATATTTTGTTTTCAGTTTTATAGAAAGAAAAAAAAAACGGGGGAAGTTCAGGATTTTTTCTACAAGATATAAAACTCCAATGATCTAGTGGTGACTAGAGAGCTGTGAAAAATACCCCATTAGGAGATGATGGGCTAAACGTAGGTCCATTTCTCTTAGACAAGTAGGATAACCTTTTAAGACGCATGGAACAACGTAATAATTGGGAAAACTAAAGCTGACATTTGTTTCCAAGAAATTCTGTAAGAAATATCTATGGAAAATACATCAGTGGTTGAGAATAATGTACAAATTAATGTGTTTGAAACTTGGTGTATCCATTTCTTTAATCTCATACTCTTCAGTGAACGGTACACTTATGTTCAGTTTTATGATCAAAAACAAAGACCAAAGAAGGCCAACCTCATTTGATTGTGTATATTCTGCCTGTCTTAATTATCAATAGCTGTAAGGATACAGTGCAAGTGATCTGGTAACCAGTGGTTCTCGTCCTTTTCTTTTAGGGGGAAAAACAACTTTAAAATGTATAATTTATTGTTCAGCAATAACCATGTTGTTAAAATAATAATAATTAAAAAAAAAGGAATTAGCAACATGTCTTAATTTCCCAATAGCATTATTATATGTTGTATTTCAGTTTATTGTATATTGTGTTTTTGTATTTATTTGTGTTTGGAGGTCTTGCTATGTCTTTTTGTGTTTAAATGCTAATAAACAAGGACAGTGTGTAAGAGTGTAGAATGCCAAACTCTGAAATGCTAAACTGTGTTATTAAAGGAAAAATAAATCTAAGTAGGAAATCATATTTTTTAAAAAAACCAAACTGGTGTGTTGCATTTGAATGGCTGCTGCTGAATTGTAAATGGCCAAGGTTCATCCTTTCTCCGCTCTGAACCCGCTGTACTTTGGCTTTTCGGTGCTTTATGCTTGCGCACCTGATAGACCTTTATTTTGGCATTTTCCTTCCTCTTCACGGGAAACTTGCCATAAGTTTCGTGAGAGTCCTATTTTTGATGCGATAACCTTGCCAAAATAAACCAGGTGATGATGTTCATCCTAACGTCAGTAGCAAGAGTCCACATGCAAATAAGAGTAGAAATAATTGAAATGGTTTTCGTGCATTTGTGTGTTACACCGCTTTTCCGAAGAGATGCAGGGAAAGGAGAGACCGAGTGTGGCTTGAATGTCTGAAAATGTGATTTCTGTGGGGTTTTTTATTTTTTTCAGTGTCATTAGTGACTCTTCTCAACTCAGAAATGCACTTGAGGTGTGTGTTTGCAACCATGGAACACAGTGCAGTCTGTAAAAGCATCACACTGTTTTGAAATGAGTGAAGCAATATTTCCAGCGCATTTCAGATTCAACCTGGAGATGAAAACCCTGATCCCCAGGGGTGGTGGATGAAGCACATCACTTCTACCGAGCACTGCGCTGATCTGTCTCTCCTTCCGTTTCTTCTTCCCTCCCACCCTTTTCTCACTGAAATTCCCATTTCCCCTCTTTCACGTCAGTGCAGGAGTAATACTGGGTTTAGCAATGCGGGAATGTCTCGCCCGTGCTCGGAAGGAGCACTGTGGTGTCTCAGCAAAAGCCACCACCGTGCTGCCGGCATCCAAATGTGAGCGCAACCCAGCCAGCTGATGGTGTTTGCAGCAGGTAACCTGAGTGCTGGGAGGCTGGGTGCCTTTTCTTGGTAAAATGGGGATGCCAGAGAAAAGGCAAATATGGGGAAGTGGGCATGATGAGAGGGAGGAGTGGCAAAGAAATGCTGTCCTCACCACCCACAGGATGTGCCGAGGTGGATGTGCCCTGCTGCTGAGAGCAATCACCGGCAAGTGACTCTGGATGCTCTGACATCCCCTGCCCTGCTCGTCATGCTTTCCACTCGTACTCCCACGGCTGGCACTTGAGGCTGTGCCGCCAAAGCTCTTCACGTCTTGCTGTGGAGCATGAAAAGACAGTAAACTCCCTTGTCTTCCCGATGAAGTGGGTTACCTTCAAGCAAAGCCCTCTCAAGGAAAGGAAGCCTTTGCTATCCCTTGGAGCTCCTCCTCCTTCCGTATTTTTTTGCTCAGTCCTGCTCGGATGTGACACTTGTGTCATTACAGCGCAGCAGGGTAGGTGGAGAGGAAACAAATTGCTTTAAATGTGAAGGCAAACACCAATTCTCTCCTCACCTCCCTGCTCCTCCTCCTCCAGCAATGAATCGTAATTGAAATGATACACGATGCTGTTTCTGGCAAGAATGAGTCTTTATAGGTTTCTGCTTCGTGACAGGTCACAGAAGGCAGCTGGCAGCTTTGTAGCATGCGTTTCCTCGGCAGGTGATGAGTTATTTAGGGTGATGGGAGCAGAGTGCTGGCTCTGGGAGAGCAGAACCGTGGGGTGAGGAGCTCTCCTGGTCTACAGGCTGTGCTGTCCAGACATGTATGTCGCCTGAGCCTGGACCTGCTGCAGCCATCTCTTGGAAGGATTGCAGGAGGATTTTTTTAACTTTTTTTTGAAGTTTTCCAGAGTTTCAAACCTTGACTTTGCTTGCTGTCTGGCAAGGAGAAACGTTTTCAAAACCTCTGACTCCTGCAGATGGACCAATCCCCAGCTCCCTGGGATCACCTGCTTTGGTGTGACTGTAGCCCTGGAACTGTCTGAGGAAGGGGAAAATACCTGGTTGTCAAAACAAGTGGTGAAAGATGTGATTTCCCCCGTCCTTCCTCAAAACTGTTTTTCCCTGTATCAGTTGTGTGATTCCTTCCTGCACACCTGGGTTGAGCCCTGGAGCCTGTTGCTGTTGAATAACATGTCTGGCTTGTCCTTGCTTGGTCAAAAGAGGTGATAACTCGAGTATCTTTCTCTGTCCCTCTCTGAATGTGGCACCCGGGGAGGGTGAGCCCAGCCCACCTCCTTTGGGTTGACTTCTGGCAATGGTGATTGTAGGACCCTGATGTGAGCTCTCTTGTGTAGCCCCCTAAGAACAGGGAAAAGCCCAAACCAGGACCTGAATTCCCACTGGCCGGGCTCGCAAACACAGGAGTGACCCTGGGGCCTGACTTCGACCCCGTGGGCTGCAAATGGTGTTAAGCTCGTGGTACCAGCTGCAGCTGGTGGAAACGTGTTTTGACAGCATTGCTCTGCTGATACTGTTGTTTGCAGACTTTGCTAAGGACGCTTGTCAGCTGCTTTGTGTCAACGCAGAAGCTCTGGCAGAGGTGATTGTTTGGATCAGCCCTGGCTGGTGGCATCTGCCTCGCCATGCCCTGCGCTGTCACC
>NW_009728828.1:74911-77918 GCF_000703405.1 Apaloderma vittatum
AGATGAGGCCTGAGCCTGTCCCCAGCTGTTGCCCCTTTCGAAGGTGTCCCAGGGGGAGATTGTGGTGGCTAGTAAGTGGTCCTCGGTTGTCTGAGGATAAAAAGGACTTTGACCCAAGCTCAGGGGCTGAATGAAGTGTCCGTCAGGGTGTGGGCTCAGGAGGTGGGAAACAGGGGTGCTTGCTCAGATGGCCACATCCACACAGATGTAGCTCCATAGCTGCTTCTCACACGCGTAAAAAAATTGTTCTGCTTCAGACTACAATATAAGGAGCAAGTCAGAGTATGGCTTCCACATAGCTCTGAGATCTAATGTGATCACCTCCCAAGACTTCTGCCTTGCTGCTCCTAGGGGAAGGTGGCCGTGTGGCTGCTGGAGCCCTATAAGCACCATGTCAGTTGTTCTTGCTGCACTAGTGTGGAGTCCCAGAGAGGATTTAACTCCATGGGTCCACTGAATATCCAGCTTTAGTTCCCAGACGGCCCTGGTGTGGGGTTGTGCTCCCTCTGATCACTGCTCAAAGCTGCCTGCTTTGAGGGCAGCTGTGAGATGTAACAGCTAGGAGGTTTGTCACCTGACAGGACATTTCTCCCTAGTTATTTAGGATTAGCTTCACGTCCAAACACCTGGCAAACACCATGTGCCAAGGCACAGTCTGGCCTGTCAGTGTGCCCCAGGGGCTGCCTCGGCACTGGAGAATCAGAGCCAGCTGGTTGTGCCATGCCTCTGTACCCTCTGTCTGAGGCCGTGGGGCCCAATATTGTTATCCCAGAACAATTTGTCCATGTGCTTAATGACTTCCTGGTGATGGTGCTGTTCCAGTGTGGCTGTTCGTAGTGCTGGAGGCTCACTACAGATGAGCCAGGGGGAAATATTCCAGGGTTAGGGGTGAAAACAATAGCCCAGCTCAAGTGCATCCACACCAACACTTACAACATGAGCAGTGGTAACAGAAGCTCCTCAGTTAAGTCTCTAAAGCAATGAAAGAAGCATGGGGAAGAAGCAGGGCAAACTAGAAATATGGATGCAGTCAAAGAGCTATGATCTCATTGCAGTTACAGAGTCGTGGTGGGATAGCTCACGCTCCTGTGCTTTTCAGGAAGGACAGACTGACAAGGTGAGGTGGTGGAGTTGCTCTTTATGTGAGTAAGCAACTGGAATGCATTGAGCTTAACCCGGGGGAGACAAGGAAAGTGATGAAATCTTATGGGTAAGAGTGAAGGGACATGCAAACATGGGAGATACTGTTGTGGCTGTATACTACAGACAACTGACCAAGAAGTTGTTGATGAGGCCTTCTATAGGCAGCTGGAAGGAACCTCAAGATCACATGCCTTGGTGCTTGTGGGTGACTTCAGTCACTCTGATATTAATTGGAAGGATCACACAGCCAAGCATAACCAGTCCAAAAGGTTCCTGGAGTGTATTGATGATAACTTTCTGCTGCAGGTGGTTGAAGAACCAATGAGGAAAGGTGCAGTGCTGGACCTTGTATTAACAAACAAATAAGGTCTGGTCACCAATGTTAAGGTTGGAGGCAGTCTTGGCTGTAGTGACCATGATGTGTTAGAGTTTAGTATCGTTAGGAAAAGAAAAAAGGTAGTAAGCAAAATTTCTACCCCAGACTTCAAGAGGGCTAACTTTGTCCTCTTCAGAGGACAAAGGACTAGGATTCTAGAAGGTAGGGGGACACAAGAGAGCTAGTCAACATTCATATTCTACCTACACCAGGCTCAAGATACATGCATTCCCTCAAAAAGAAAATCAATAGAGAAGGCAGGAGACCTGCATGGTTAGGCAAGGAGCTCCTGAAAAAACTCAAATGGAAGAGGGAAATTTACACTAAATGGAGAAAGGGTCTGGTTAATTACAAGTATTATAGAAACGCAGCCAGGGTACCTAGAGAATCAACAAGAAAGGCCAAGGCTTTCTTGGAATTTAGTCTGGCTAGGAAAGTGAAACAAAACAAGAAAAATTTCTTCAAATACATCAATGAGAAAAGGAAGAGTAAGGAAAAAGTGCGTCCGCTGCTAAATGAGGTGGGAGATATGATAACAGAGGATGCAGAGATGGCAGAATTGCTGAACACCTTCTTTGCCTCAGTCTTTACTCCTAAGGCCAGCCCTCAGGAATTCCAGTCACTGGAGCTAAGAGAGCAAAACTGGAGTGAGGATGACTCTCCACTGGTCAGTAAGGATTTGGTTAGAGAACTAGTATAAAAACTGAAAATACACAAATCCGTGGACCCCAACACGGGATGGATCCACGTGTGCTGAGAGAGTTAGTTGACGATGTGGCTGAGCCATTCTTCATCATCTTTGAAAAATCATGGGGAACGGGAGAGGTCCCCGAGGACTGGAAGAAAGACAGTGTCACTCCAGTCTTCAAAAAGGGCAAGAAGGAGGACCCAGGCAACTACAGGCCGGTCAGCCTCATCTCCATCCCCAGGAAGATGATGGAGTGACTCATTCTGAAGACCATCTCTAATCAATTGGAAGAAAAGAAGGTTATCAGGAGTAGCCAACGTGGATTTACCAAGGGGAAATCTTGCCTGACTAATCTGATATCCTTCTGTGAAGGTGAGACCAAATGGGTTGAAGGGAGAGCAGTGAATGTCATTTACCTTGACTTCAGTAAGGCCTTTGATACTGTCCCCCATAACATCCTCGTAGGAAAATTCAGGAAATGTGGGATAGATGATTGGACTGTGAGATGGGTTGTAAACTGGCTCCACAACAGAGTTCAGAGGGTTGTGATCAGTGGCACAGAGTCAAGTTGGAGGCCTGTGGCCAGTGGTGTTCCCCAAGGATCAGCACTAAGTCCAGTTTTGTTCAATATCTTTGTCAACCACCTGGATGAGGGGATAGAGTGCAACCTCAGGAGGTTCACTGATGATACAAAACTGGGAAGGGTGGCTGACACACCAGAAGGCTGTGCTGCTATCCAATGAGATCTGGATGGGCTGGAGAGCTGGGAAAATGTGAACCTCATGAAGTTCAATAAGGAC
>NW_009728829.1:0-28257 GCF_000703405.1 Apaloderma vittatum
AAATCCGGCTGAGCCAACCCAATACAGCCCTTTATCATTCTTGTGGTCCTGCTGTAGTCTCTCTGCTCTTGTCCCTCAATTTTCTTAAAATCCAGTACCCAAAATTGGACGCAGAGTTTCAGTGAGATCTTAGCAGCCCCAGATGAGGTAGGAGCAATACATCACAGCCCAGGCAGAAGTCACTCCTGGCTATGCCTGCAAGCATGATGCTTGCTTTATTGTTGAGGTTTTATTTCTTGTTTTTCTTTCTTTGTTGCAACAGCATGTTGTTGTTGAGTTTAGTTTGGTTTGCCCTCCACTGAGCAGCTTTTTACCCTTGGAGCTTTAGATCTTGTTTTGTAGTTATGAGAATTATCATAGAATCATAGAATTGTCAGGGTTGGAAGGGACCTTAAATATCATCTAATTCCAACCCCCCTACCATGAGCAGGGACATCCCCCACTAGATCAGGCTGCTCAGAGCCCCATGCAGCCCAGCCTTAAAAACTTCCAGGGATGAGTCTTCCAGCCCTCTCTGTGCAACCTGTTCCAGTGTCTCACCACCTTCACAGTGAAGAACTTCTTAATATCAAAATCCCTAATAAAGGCTAGTTTTGTTGCATCTACTTTTCTTGCTACCCTGCTGCCTGCTGCTGATAGGAAAAATATCTGAATGATTTAACAAATCTATTTTAGCCGTTACTCACTTCCTTGTTATTTTCTAGGTATTTATAGAAGATTGTTTTTATTTGTTCCAGTTCTGTGTTGGAACTCAAATGAGCTTGGCTTGTGCTTTTATTCTTTAGGTCCTCTCTTTTCCATGAAGCTGTTATGTCTCCATTCTCCAGTCTTCTGACATCTTGCTGGTTTTCTGTTGGGTCCCAGACAGCTACTAACAGCCACGAGGTTCCTTCCACAAGCAGTCTAAGCACAAAATGTTTAATCCAGATAAGTATTCTTTACTTACTCTTTCTTCTTTCTGGACTGAAATCTTTCTTTGTCATCGGTGGCTCTAACTGTATTAACCATCTGAGTGCAAGTAGTCTTTTTACTGAAAGCTGAAGTGAAAAAGGCAAGTACTTCCACTGTGTTCACATCATGCATTGCTAGCTTTCCTTCCCTGTTGGGTAGTTCTTCCATGGCCTTCATATCCCTGATAATGTATTTTATGTTGATGTCCTCTTGAGCATGTTGCTCATATTTCTTTTTACATCTTGGCTTTTCTGGTTTGGTTCCTACATCTTCAGCCTATGCATTTACATTGACATGCGAGTAAATCTCTTCATTTTCTGGATGCAGTCTTTCTTGCAGTAGAGGTCAATGAAGTAATGATTTAAGCAAATTGTCCATCTATTACAACAGTTGCTTTCCCTTCTCCACTGGAATTGTTTGAATTGATGTCCTTACCATTGTTTCTTTAAGGTGCTGCCAACTTTCCTGAATTCTCTTTTATCTGAGACTCGTTTCTCATGATTATCAATTCTATAAGGTTTTTGAAGTATGGTTTCTGGAAGTCCATTGTATTTATTTTGCTGTTCTCCTTCCTTCCTTTCCTATGACTTGTGAACTCTGTTGTTTCATGGTCATTCTCACCCAAGCTGCATTCCTCTTGCATGTTATAAGTGGTTCCTTTTCTTTGGTTAGAGTCAAGCTCAGTTCTCATTGTGATTATGTATCAAGGTATTAATCTCTTTTCATTTATTCCTTATGCTGTTTGCATTATTTCATCAAGTGATCCAATATTCTTTTTAGCATCTCTCTAGTGATTTACTTATGAGTAGTAGTATTTCCCCTAGTTCATACACCTCTGCCCGAGTACTTGATGCTTGCATTCACCGGTTCACTTTTTGAAACCAGTCTTTGCATTAATTCAGCAGATTAGAGCACAGAGGTGCTCTTCGTACTTTGTGAGTTGAATGCTAGCTCTGATCACCAGTTCTTTTTCTTGGAACATCCGTCCAGGCTCAAGCAAGTCAAAACCTTCTTGGTAATGTCACCTGCACGGCCATGTATTTACTTTCAGGAAAATAGTATTAAGTAGCTGATGCCACTCATAACCGAAATAGCTAGTACTTTATTCATGGAAGGAATTTTCCATTCCTCCTTTCATATATGATCTGTTTTGACCAATGCTCTGCATGTGTTCGTTCTAGCCAACTGCCAACACATAGGATCTCTAATTCCCAGGGAAAAATCATGGAGAAATTATCCAAGATGCAATAGAATTTTATTTAATTGAAACCCAGTCTGGATTCAAACTAAGCCACTGACATCTTGGATAATCTGTTCCCAGGGGAGGGAGGCTTGACATCCCTCTCCTGTGTCTGAACCACTTGGCAGAGCAGGAGCTGTTGCTGACCAGGAAGTACTGTTATCCTGCCAAGAGGAGGTGGCAGAATTTGGGAAAATATCTACATCTGTGGAATGGGCATATTCAATGAGTAGGGAGGAAAACAGATATGTATCTGTGCAATAAATTGTTAAGGTGCAGTGGACTGAGATATCAGACCTATGTGCGCGGATAGAATCATAGAACAGCCTGGACTGGAAGAGACTTTAAAGGTATAGTCTGTCCTCCCTGCCATGGGCAGAGACATCGTCAACTAGATCAGGTTGCTCAGTCCAACCTGACGTTCAATGTTTCCAGAGATGGAGCTTCTACCACCTCTCTGGGCAACCTGTTCCACGGTTTGACCTTCCTCATTGCAAAAAAATATCTTTCTTAGACCTAGTCTGAATCTATTCACTTTTAGTTTAAAACCATTACCCCTTGTCCTGTCATTACAGACCCTGCTAAAATGTTTGTCCTCATAATTGTACCTTTCTATTCATACAGACATTCTTCTCATGACATTAACCATGTGGTTCATCTTGAACAGCTCGTAGCTTGTTAAACTGAAATGTAAGGTGGAAAGTGTGGTAGATGACAGAAATAAAAATGAGGTGTTTAGAGCTATTATTCCATCTTCTTTGTTTGAAAGCATCCTATTCATCATCAGTGGAGTGGGATTCATGCTTTTCTCACTGAAACTAGGCTCTCACACAGCAGCATCCTCAGCTGATACTGTCCACCAATTCTGGACACCTGAAAAACCTACCCAGTGCTGGAGGAGGAGGGATTGCTTTTTATTAGGAACCTCTGTCCCGCAGAGTTCTCTGTAATAAAATGTGCTTGAAAATAAAGCAGTCAGACCTAAGGAAATGCAGATTTATACATGGCACTGCTGAACACCACACTGGTGATGTCCCAGTGCAAGCACCATGCCAGTCCAGCCTTAGCAGTAGAGATGTGCAAAAGAAACTATTCCAGCACAAAGGCTGCGTTCATACACAGTGACACCAACTGAAAAAAATATTTAAAAAAACCCCAAAGACCAATACTTATGACATTCCTATAGAATTTTTCCAGTTACCAATGCATTTATCTGAACCACTGCTTGATGCATAATTTGATGTGATGTGCATGTTCATGCAATCTTTCTTCTCACTCACTAACACCTCTGCCTCCTTCTATTTTGATAAATAAAATAGTATTTTGATAAATAAAAGAGTATTTTTCTTTAGAAAAAGTATCTCTCTGGACTTCAGTATAGTTGAGGTTGTCAGAGAAGTGATCATCCACATCAGAGCTCTTGAACTAAAATATTTTTGCTCCTGCCTGTTAACACTCGGTCAGTCTTTGACCCTTCTTTTCTGGAGACATTCAAAACCCACCTGGATGCATTTCTGTGTGACCTTCTCTAGGTGATCCTGCTCTGGCAGGGGGGTTGGACTAAACGATCTTTCGAGGTCCCTTCCAACCCCTGACATTCTGTGATTCTTTCAGGCAGCTCCTTCCAGCGCTTTCTGTAAGAAGGCAATGTGCAGGAGCAAACCTCTACCTTGTAGAAGACAGCTCAATTAATTGGAGATAAGTGACTCAGAGACAGGACCATCTATTCTATTGTGCTGAATCAGACACATTCACAATTCATCTGCTTATGCCCTGATTAACCATTAAAATAAAATTTTTATCACTCCTAGTTAAAAGCAGATATAGATGAGAGCTTCCTCCTCTGAACAAGAGACCTTGCTCTGAAACAGAATTCCTTCTTCCTGGAGCCAGGCAAAATAACCAAGAGGGGTGACAGATGATTCATCTGCTAGTGCTCTCTATCAAAAACTGTAGCTAAAACAAGATTACTAAGAAGAAGAGTGCTATTAAAGGAGGAAACTGCTGCTGTAATTTTGTTAAGGAACATGAGATTATTTAAAAGGCTTTTAAAAAGCATGTTTGTTCCAGGAGAGGAGGGCTAAGGGAAGATTTTAGAGGGAGGGAGAAAGGAGAGACATTATTAGTCTTTCTTGCCTATAAAGATTCACACTGCTTGCTTTGCACTAGCCAGCAAGGGTGGTGATTTTGGGAGCCATTGTAAGTCATTGCTTCAGCTCTAATGAATAGGACACAGCCTGCACCTTTGCTTTGCAGAGGCTGAAAGCATGGGAAAGAAAAGCTTATGGGGCGTAGAGGATTTGGTTTGCTATACTGCACGTAATTGCAGGTTAAAATTTTTTTCTGCCTGTGTTTTTGTTCCTGGCCATGATCATCCCCAGCATACTCACACAGCAGCAGTCTCACATTGTTCAATATTTCTTTGTAAATTCTCAAAGCCGTGGATGAGCAAGGCTCCAAGTGTGTGCCTTTCTGCTCACTGACAGCCAGTTTTGCACCTGCTTAGCACACAACACAGCCATGTAGCAGGTAGTTAAACAGGCTGCCGCCGCTTTCCGCAAGCTCCACCCTACTTGTTCATGGAGAATTGCACAGCAACACATGTTAGGGCAGTGACCCTATGGGAAGTAGTGCAGGGACCCATGGGGCAGAATCCCAGAGCTGGGAGGAGTGGGTATTTGGGCAAGTCTGCCAGGATGGATCCAGCACTGGCTGCAGACCTTACTTGGGGAGTGCTGCAGGACTGGGTCTGTCCCTGGGACCAAGGGCAGAGCCTTTGCCTGACAAGTTAGAAAATCCCATTCTGCTTCTGAAGGTGGCTTCTTCACATACCAACTGGAGGTATTGTAGGTATTATCGAAAGAGATAGAAAGGAGATTTGTGCCCTGCAGATGCAGATCACTGGCCAGGAGTTACACATAGCCGCTCCAATTGTAATTCTACATAGAAAAAGCTAAGGAACTGAAGGGATCCATTAAACCAGATGCTTCGGTCATACAAAAAACATTTTGTGTACAGTGTCAACTCACAGTCGGAGCTGTTGCATTTTGATCAGACTTTCAAGGTCAGGCAGAAACTTGATGGTGATCTGGTCTGACCTCAACTGGTTTTCAGGCTTCCACTCTGCTGTTACTAAAAGAGAGGCTCTACACAAGGGCTTGTGCCTTCACTTAAGGAAGGGCCACTCACTGAGCAGTAGTTGGCCTGAGAGCTGCCTAACAAACTGAGAAAACCTGCTGAAAAGCTCTGGGACTCGGCACAGGTTGTGTCTGTGCATTTCTCCCGGACAAGGGAAGAGTGAGCTGCTGCTACCTCTTTGTTAACCGTGTGTTGAAATTTCACTGCTATTGTAAATTAATGGTATGTTTTAAACTCCCCTGAGCAGAATGTTTTAAAGCTTTGGCTCTGTAATGTGGAGGGCTTGGGGGAACTGTGGTAGTTCTGGACTTCAGAAAATGAAATGTTACATGAAGGAGCTTGGAAGTTGAGAGAGGTTCCGGTAATGAACAATTTTGAATAAAAAGATTGAATTTGTGCTGCAAAAAAAAAAAAAAATGTTCGGGATGTGCCTTGTTTTCTGTAGTTAATCCCTTCTAAATACTGAAGGGGAAAAAAAAAAGAGGAAATGGAAATGGTGCTTTGTTTAAAAAATGGGATCAGGAGTTCTACTAAACATATGAAAAAATCTCACAGTTTCTTGTACCCTGAGATCCCTCCCTTCAAACAGGTTCACCCTACTCGCTGCTGGCCTGGATGAACCAAAAGGCAGTTTGCATTTTAAAAATGTACATCTAGGATTGAAGCCTCCGAATTTGGTTTTAGCCCTCAAAGCGCATGTTGCACACAAGCCACGCGTATGTATGCAAGGAAACAGGGAATCAGACCTGCTGTTACTCTAATGTGCGAACTGAGCCCTGTCTGGACAGACACCACCTCCCCCAGCTCCAGTGTCAGACCCAGGCTCCCCTCCCTGCCACTCTGTGTGAAATCTCCCTCTGCAGCGCAGCAACGTGCCCCGGGCCTCCGAAACCCTGGATCCATCCAGCACGGACCAAAACACAAGGAGCTGGCTGCACGCCCAAACGCAGGGTTTTGTGGGTGTATTGTGTCCTTGCATATATTTCCAGGCAAAACATATTACACCTAGCTGAGGATGCCAAACTTTTCCAATTATGAGAGAACAGTAACTCACCAAGGAGTAAGTATTCCTTCAATTTCCTTTGCTTGGAAATGATACTGAGAATCTGTTCTGAATGGAGGCAGATGAAAAATGCTACATGTTAATGCATATTCTGGGTTAGCTGTCTTTGTTAAATTAGAATGAATGCTGCTCATTTCCCATCTGGTCCTCTTTGACATTACTTCCAGAATATATTCACAGCTCTTATTTGTACAGTACAAATGGCTGGCTGTAGTACCAACTTTACCTTTTATAGGCTGTTACAATGTTGGTGCCAGATAGCAAAATAACGTTCTACTTCTAGGAAGCATCTGTGGACATTACTTGCTCCAACAGCTTTCTTTTTTATCTCCTCTTATTTTCTTTAAACGTAACCATATATGTGAAGTGAGTTTGTTGTCAAACCGAGTGAAAGTTGATGATTTGACAGCCCTGGAGCCTGCAATCTTCCTCGCACAGCGAGGATGCAGCAGGCAGATCAGGCAATGTGCTATCAGCCTTCTCATCTCTACTGCACAGCCTTCCCCAAGGGCTGAAAGAACAGATATTTCTCCATCTGCAGCTGCTCGTTGATGCTTTCACTGGCTGCTCTGCAGAATGATTTTGTGCTCTGGATCCCTGCAATACTCTGAGTCGCTCTGAAAAATACCAGTGCAACAGCAACCCAACAGCTCTCAGCCAGCACCAAATGCGGTGCTGCTGACCTGAGCTAGTTTCCTGATTATTCCTAAATCTTCTCATCCCTGAGCATTTGTTTCTGGCAGTTTCCTTAGCAGGCTCCCCTGTTCCCGCAGCTTCCGCCCCTGCCCTTCGATGCATTTCAGACCTGCCTCAGTAAACAGAGTGTTGTGATCCGAAACACCCACGTTTGTCTGCCCGGAGCGGCCAAGGGCTGCAGCGCCGCGCTGGGAATTCTCACCATAGCAACTACTGGTATTGACAGAATTTGGTACTTATTAAATAGGCTGTTTGTTTACCTCTCAGTAGACTACAGCCTCCGGAGAAACACCTCAAGCTGAACAATGCTGGGCTGCCGCTAGTATCTTTGTGTGTAAAACAGATAATTACTGTGTTCTGTAAATGAAACAGATATGGAAAGCCTGCGTGGGGTAGGAGTGTTGAAGATGTAGGGTGACGCGGTATTATTATCGGAAGATAGCAAGCATGCTCGTCATATGCTGCTAGGTGGTCTTGATGGATGCAGCAGAAAGTGAGTCTTGCCAGTCACATCTTCTTGACAGATGATCTAAGTGACCATGATCGCAGAGGTCGGTTCATGGGCTTAGCAAGCAGCAAATACATTGAGGGGGTAGGGGGGGCAGGCGGAGGAAGACAAATGGTGGATACCCCAGCAGAAAATAAGCACACTTGCAGATAGAAGCTCAGGGCTCAGCCTCTGAGGGGGCAAATGTATGGAAGTGGTTTTTAAGATGTTTATCAATGCCCAAAATGCAGAAACCTATAACAATGCAAAAATGATTTTCACAAAACACCGCCAATAATCTATTCAACTGTTACAGTTGCATTGGTGGCATCTGCCAGCCCCTGTGCAACCCCACAGCATGGCTTCCACTGAGCCATAACCTGGTGCGAGGCTGCTGTAAGCTATGTTCAACAAAGGGTGTAGGTGATAAAAATAGCAGGAAGCACCCAAGACCAAACCTCTTCTGCCCGCTCCAGAGCTGCCCAACCTCCTTAGCAGTGCCTCTGTCAGTGCAGAGGCTTTCAAGACCTACATAAGTCTGTGGGTGGGCACCCACCATTGCTCAGTTAGGGGCAGACGGATGCTCAGCCTTGGCACAAGCTTTCTGAGCTGTAGTGTCCCATGGGTGCAAACTGCCCATGTGCGCAGCCTGGCAGCAAACCTTGGGACAACCTTATAAAATCAGCTAATGAGTTCCCAGCACAGAGAAATCCGCAGAGAAGGGGCAAGGGTAGGCATAGCCAGAGCACAAACTGCGAGCATCAAGCATCCCATGCCATGCAGCTGCAGTTTCTATCCAGCCCCTGAATGAATTGCCTGCTCTCTCACACATCCCCTACAAGCCTGTGATGTGGATGGGAGCTCTTGCTTGCCCCTGCCTGCCTCCTGCCTGAGCCTCACTGAGATTTAGGATGTTGTCAGCAATGATGAGCCCAATCCAGGCAGCATCTGCAGCTCATGGCCATGAGATGCTGGAAAGCGAAAGAAAAGCCATATTGCGAAACCCCCATCTGGTATGTCCCCCAGAAGGGGCCAGGGCTGCTGTTCAGGTCCCTACCCAGGCAGAGAGGGGAAGGGAGGAGGGCTAGAGTCATTTTCCATGCCATCACCTAATTAGAGCTTTTCTGTAAGAGGGAGAGGTCCAATCTCCATCCCCTTCACCTTTAAGGAGAGCACAAAAGCTGTCCGGTCACCGATGGATACTGAGGGCTTTGTACATGCAGGTACTTGTAGGAAGGGAGGGGAGAAATACCTCCATGACAAAGGTGAGCCTGGAAACCAACCTCCATAGCTCTGCTGACAGCAAAAAAACAAGGATCCCACAGGCTTTTATTAACACTTTACCTCAGGCCTTACCTTGAACTAACCTCTCTTCCTTAGGCAGTAATTCTTGTTCTTTTCTTGCCTAACATTATCACTTTTTTAATCGTCTTCTTCTGTGAAGATGCTAACCCTTCTTTTCACTTACTCTAAGTAATTAACAAAATTAAACTCAAGAAATGGTGCTCAGATATCCCTAGATTGGAACTGCTGCTTCTTTTTCAAACCCAAAGAATGGCTTTTAGACCTGGAAACTTGCCTGTATTCTCTTAACCGTGTGAGCCTGTCTGATGAGGGTCATTACACCTGCATAAAACCCTGGCCGTGCCTAACGGCAGACAGAGGAAAACCCTGTGCTTTTGTCCCTGTTTCCCCAACTCTTTCAGCATCTGTTCAATTTTAAATGCAGAGTGCTTTCCTTAGGGGTGCCCTGAGCATGAGGCTACAGGGCTGTTTTCACTCTTTGTCTCTGGGCAAGTGAGAGCCTCAGCTATTTTTGTTTCAGCATCAGTGGGAAGAGGGATGGAGAACACCGCTGTATCCCAGCCGGCACAGGTGCCCTTCATGGGGGACTTCCATGGTTGGGCTCTTCGTCTGAATGTATCCATGGTGGGAACCATGGGGTTCCCACAGCTGGGCTCCTACCTGCTCATAGCAGCAATGAGATACCCCAGAAGGCAGCGGCAAATAAATTGCTGCTGCAGCAACAGCTTCAGCTACCAGGATCGTGGGAGGGCTTGTGCAGGCTGGGCCACCAGAGCTTTGTTGCCACCACGCAGGGTGCAGCTCTGAGCACAGCTGAGCTCACCCCAACCCACACCCTGACGTAGCATCACGGTTCACTTGGACATCACAGCCCATCATGTCTTCACATTCCTCCAGTTCTGGCTGCTTGACTTTAGATGGCAAAGATTTCATTTTCTGAGGTGCCACACTCTCCCCACTCCTGCTGCAATCAGGGCAGAGCACCGCAGAAGCATGAAATTAGAGCCTCCAGTTTGGTTAGAGAATGGGGATAGCAGCAGCAGCAGCACACCTGGAGGGGAGAGGTTATTGCTCTCCCTTTGAAAGGACAAGGATGGAGTTGAGTGAAGATATGAGGATTAAGCAAATGCTAATAGTGAGCATGCAAATGGGTGATCAGATTAGAGGGAGAGCCGCAGGCCCTTGCATGTGGTGACAAGCAGAATTGTGGGGCAGCTACTGGCCAGTGGCTCTTGCTTTGGCTGAAGAGAGCTGCTGCCATGCCTTGTTCCCAGGTTGGTCATGGCAGGTAGGTATGTTGCTCTTGTTCCAGCCTTACCACTGATTTTGACCAGGTACATTTTACATTTCAAAGTATTTTTCTACTCACAGTCATATGCATGGGAGTTTGACCCAAAAAACATGGACCTGAGTATTTCAGGATGATGTTATGAAAGATCTTCAACAGTGAAAATTTCCTCAATGTCAGACATTTTGTGGGGCTTGAAGATACAGAGATGCTGAAAGATGGTTTCCTGCTATTCAGTTCTGCAAGAAGAGGCAATGGCATATGTTGGGCTCTGATGGGTGGGTAAATCCCCATGCGGTGGAGGACCTTTCAGTCAGCCTTGTGTGGGGCTACCTTAGTGCCTCAGGATAAAATCATGGTCACTCGGAATTTCACCATGACTTCCCATGGACAAGAGAACACTTAGAAACTGTATCTTTGCTCAGGAAGTAAGCAATGTGCAAAATTAATTACATTGAAGAGAAAAAAAATATTTGATTGTGGATTTTGCATATGAATTAGCTAGATAAGAGGGAATACTTTTTTCTCACTTAATCATTTTTTAATGCTTTCCTACTTTTGTGATTTCTAATGAACTGCAATTGCCCAACTGCTCTTCAGAACATTAAGTAAAGCAGCTGTGAATAACGTGGAGCTGAACACCAGAAGAAAACTGTCCCATTTTTCCCAGTTCATAAGGAGGTCCTAGCCTGAGTCTTTCACTGGACTCAAACCACCCCTGAACCCTAGCAGCAACTTCTGGTTACTGCTTTAGAACAACACCAGTGACTTCTCTGGGGAGCTGTTCGAAGCAGAGACTGCTCTGCATCTGTACATGCAGGATTTCCCTTTGGGGAGGGACAAACCCGACTTAGTGCATGTTAACCCTGCTGAACATTTCCTCCCCTGGCTGCAGTCCTGGGCAGTGAGGGGGGTAGGTCAGGAACTGAACCTCTTGTCTCCCCAGCCCTGAGCTATGGGACTGCAGGTACATTCCCCTGCCCACTTTAAATATACTTCCTCTTCTGCGAAGCTGCACATCCAGGATTTGGGGTTGAATCAGAACTGGGCTTTAGGCGCAAGTGAGTCCAGACCAGACCCAAACCCCCAAATTTATCCTGGTTCAAATACCTGGGAGATGACTGCCATGAATTAGACAACAAGCCCTTTTGTTTCCCATTTCTGACTCATCCTCTTTTACTGCCTCACGTTTTCAGCAACAAATGAGTCCAACTGCCAGTTTGGAGAATTATTTTTGTGGCGGAGCGGGCCTGATGGAACTGACACCCATTGCTATCCATTTCCATTAGCAGCCTGTCAATAGAAATTAAATTACATGAATAAGGTGCTATCAGTGCCAACATCACTGCAGGAAAACATTAATTAATCCTCATTTACATTAGTCAGTGCTACCATCAAATACACTCTTCTGTTGCTACAAAAGACATTTCCACAAATGATTGTTGCTGACTGATAAACAGATCCACAGAACCTCACTGACTCACTTGTTGGGCACTCGCAATCGTATTTGGGGTCTGAACGAAGCAAATGCTTTGTGGGATCCTATTCAAAGCCCAGGTTGAACATTGGGCCTCTGAGCCCTATTCAAACCAACCCAGACACTGAAGAGGTGGAACTTCAGGCTTTAAAGAAAGTAAATCCTCAATTAACTTACAACACCCGAAGCAAATTTATTTTTCCAAGGAATTTGTGACGTGCCTGTCACTGTTGCATCTAAACATCACTAAGGGTCTAATGTTCTTTCAGAGGGTGCTATACAATTGGAGGAAAAGAGTGGGGACTGATCCTTCCCTTCTGGCTCAAGAAGGAAGGATTAAGAGCTAAACTCCTTCCCGACTGAACATTTAAGTGCCCTATTTAAATCACAGGATGTCTTTACTCTGGGATTTTTGAGCCCTGCTGAAATCCAGATTTGCAGACAGGCTCTGTCTTCACTGCAGGCTGAATGAAGCTCCTGCATCCAAACCCTGCTGCCCTCTGAGGGGGTACAAGCCGCAGCCCTGCAGCATGGCTCACCTCAGGGGCTGGCTGCCTCCCCTCCCTCCAGAGAGAAGAAAACAAGGAGCAGTGCTGCTGCACCAGGAGAGACGTCATGCACCCAGCTTTTGGGAGATAAAGAAAACATGGTACATGGCCAGGTCCACAGCTGGGGCTCAGCCAGTGCAGTAGAAATTACAACAGCATCACTGTAAAGAGTTCTCATGACCCCAGAGGCTTCCCTGATGCTCCCACACTCTCACCATCTCATCCATCCATTGAGCAGGCACAACTGACTTCACCAAACACTATGGTCATGGCTCTGTAGCATAAGCAGTGCAATCCTGTTGCCTGCAAACCTCAGTTTCCCTCCTGGTAAGGGAAGGTCTGCAAACCAGGATGGGTCAGAAAGCAGTTTGGAGAGGTCAGGTGCCTGCTTTAGGCATTGTAAGTCGTATTCCTAGACTCGGATACTGGACACAATGACATTTACACTATTTCCAGGTCTTCCCATGGATGTGAAGGGAGCGCTGTGACCTGACCATCAGTCGCAGATAGGACATGTTGTTGCTCCAGGAGCTGTGCAGACATCGGCTGCAAAGAAAACACCAGAATGTCTCTAAATAATGGCAATGACTTTCTAAATAAGTTGTGTTGCACAGCTGGCTTTGCTGGCCACTAAGGTGACCACGTGTACCAGCACTGCAAACGTTTTATTCTTCTACTATGCTGCAAGAGACAAACTGGTCTAATGGGAGGTATGAATGGGTGGAAATGGAAATTGCAAGCACCAGCATCTTTTGCCAAGTGCTAAGAGATGCCATTAGTGCTGCTTCTTTGTGGCAGACTGTTGGGTCATGGGCTCTGCTCCTCCTCCCTGAGCGTTCAGAAGAGCACTTTGTCCGGCCATCACCACTACTGGGGAGCAGTTTGGAGGCACAGACCTGCAAATTTTTATCTCCACTGGAGACCTGTATGCTTGTGCTCAGGCTTTTTCTTTTATCCACATGGGAAAGTGGTACTGGTACGAGTTTGTTCACTAAAAAGCACTATTTTGAACCATTAATGGGGAACAGAGGAATAACAGAAAAAACAGCCTAAAATCTCTGGATTTTGGTAGATTTTGAAATCCTATTCAATGCTTTGTCTGTATAGTGTCTGGCACAAACTGCCAGTTACTGTAATAAGTCTCAAAATCTACTGTAAGTGCCCTTCCACTTCTCTCCTTCCTTTCACAAGGCATGCGTTCAGCTGCCAAATGACTATATGGGGACGTATTAAACAATAAACAGCAGAATCCAGATAAAAAAGCTTAGCTGGGATAAAGATAATTCAGTATCCACACAAGCAGCACAGACAAAACTGAGAGCAGGAAACATGGGATGCACCTCACAAACACCGCACACAAAAGCAAAATATAGAATCAGAATCACTTGGGTTGGAAAAAGCCTTTACTCCATAACCCTCTTGACATTTACAGTGAGGAAGTATCTATAAATTGGTCCTGCCCCAGCATGAAGTGCCCTGGGAGTGCAGGGATGGGCAGTGTTTTCCACCGTGTGTAGGAGATGCTGCAATGGGGCTTTGAAACTCTGGAGTTCCACGTAGAGGCTGCTTTCTGCAGTGCCCAGCCTGGTTTTGCTGGACATAGGTGTGCAGATCATCGACCTCTGGCTCCATCACGCCCTACACCTATCCGTCTGTAGGGACCGTGCACGTTCTCTCGAAACTGATGCCTGAAAAGCTTTCCGCAGGAGATAATGGTGAGCAGCCCCCAGTGAAAGCGTGAGCTAAATCTGATTCACAGCGATCGTTTGAAATGTGTTACCCAGTCATCTGCTACCTTGTACTGCGTGCCAACACTGATATAATGAACCGCTGATCGTTCACTTAATAGCTGCACTGTGGCTGAAAAGCTAGGGACTCCTACATCATGTAAATTTGCCTAGATTTCATACGCCTACTTCTGACCTCCAATCCCTTTAAAAATGATTTAATTCCTTTGAACAGAACGGATTTATTCTGTTTTTTCAGTGAGGTAAATGAAATAGAAGTCAGGCCCCTAATGTTCTGTTAAACTGCATTGAATTACCCATGGCAGAACTCAGGTAAAATGGCAGGTATTTAAGATTTTTAAATGCTTATTTCTAGCTTGCTTTGCATAAGCTGATTTTTTTCTCCCAGTAAGTAAGTCTTTACCCACTTTTCCAGATCATGAACCTTTCTGCTTCAAAGCCAAGGGTGAGGATGTGAAGGCTGTTCCTCCAGGGGATTCTCACCAGGCAGCACAAGTAAAATTAGAAGTAATCGGATAAAAATAGTGTGACACCATGAAGACTGATAGTGCTGAAAACATAGAAGAAACTGTGGATGTTCTTACCTCAAGGCTTTTAAAAAGCAATGATTTAAAGAACCCAACTGCAGTATGTGCTATGACTGCAAAGCAAAAAATCACCTTCAGATTACTCATCGCCTTAGAAAATGCCCGTTTAATAGAAAACAATCTCCTTAACTAGGTTTGGAGACTCGTTTCAGCCAAGATCCTGTGCCCTCTGGACAAGGCTTTCACAGTATCACACAGAATTCAGGACACGGCTGGGATGTCTCCCCTTTGGCCATGGTCTGCTATGTCATGGTCAACAACCTGTTGTCAGTGTCCCTTGTGCTCCCTAGTTTCTCCCAAAGCCAAGCAGAGTGCAAGGGGCAAACCCTGCCCAGCGGCAGTGACAGAGATAATTTCCTTCTCTTTCACTCCTGGACACAAGGTGAATCCGGCTGGTGGGAGGCTCAGTTGATTGTAGGGTAAGGTGGGAGACTCTTGCCTCTCATGCTGCATGCCACCTCCCTCCAGCCTCTGAGTCTTGGTGCTCCAGGAGGGGCTGGGGGCTTGCTGGGAGTACACAGGGCTCTAGGAAGGCTTTCTCAGTGTCTGCCTAAGAAAGCAAGTGGTGACTTAGATGAGGGGAAGAGATGGTCTGAGGAGGGTGTTTCAAAACCAGGCTAGAAAACCCATTTCTTCCCCTGCACCTCCCATCAAGCAAGTTGCACAGAGTACATGGCAAATTACTTCCATGCAACTTTTTAATATATTCCTCATTTTCTATGTGTCCAGCATGAGACACTCGTTTATTTGACTGTGATACATTGCCACCATAGCACCTCTATGCCTTCCACATGAAGTGTGGAAGAGAGCCAAGGCGAAGTCCCTGGACAACAATGATTGCATTATTTGCTCTCCTATCTCTGTTTTTCCTTCGTGGATCTGCTAATCATGCATGTCTATGTGCACTGGGGCAGGGCAAGAGAGGGGAGAAGTGGGAGATATCCGTTGACTTGGTTGTGCTTCATTAGGGATGTAAGGGCACAAACAGTGAATTAATACTGGACTTCAGATTTCCAGGTGTCTGAGTGCTCACAGCAGTACAAAGCCTTTATGTTCAAACTACAAAGTCTGCTTGATGCTATAAAACATGGAGCTTTCAGAAAAATGTCAAGCTGAGCACTCCTAGTAATTTGGAAGGTGGCAATTTTGACCTTAACCTCCTAGTTTTTCCTTTTTTCCAGCTTTCAGAAAGACATAATGCCACCAGGTCTCTTGGGAAGTGATGCTAGGTGACTCCTCAGTGCTGGCGAACTGCTTAGCTACTGCAAAGAACAATTTTTAGCAAAGGGACAAGAAAATTGAGGTGATGTTGTACTTAAAGATGTTGTTAATCCTGCCGTTTTACCTGTGCAGTACTTGGTTTTCCAGTCACACTTACAATTTCAGAGATAGGAACAGTTCCTTACCGTTAGAAGGAAGAGAGGAAAAACAAGAGCATCCACAGAAATTGCAGTTTCCTGGCTTGATCCTGGGATGGTTGTTCGTGGATTCAGTGAAGGTAGCTTGAAAGATTTTCTACTTTTAATGTGAGCTATACCTCAAATGAGATACAGCAACATGGTGGGATAAAAAGCTGCTGTAGAAAGGAGACGGAGGATTGCCAGGAGGGTGAGATATTGAGTACGTTTGGCTACACACTTCTTATTTGTGTTGCTGTAATTCTTGGAGGCCTAACTGTGGTTCAGCACCCCATTTTGCAAAGTACTTGTTGGTTCTCTTCCTTTGTCGTACATTTGTTTTGAGATAACAGATAATTGCACGGGAAATAGAAGTTGGGCAAGAGACCAGGACAAGCTTTTGCTCTTAAAGGCTACCCAGAATAATGGACACATTTCTATGGATAAGTACATGCCAGACATCCCATCACGATCGTGTTTAATCAGTCAACAGTGATGACCCCCTTAAAAATTGCCATTCGCCTGAGATAAGACATATCTCTCTGATAACCTCAGTATTTGCCTTATTCAAGATATTTCCCATCACAAGTACAATGAACTAGATGTTATTTGTTCAAAGAAAATTATTTATGCAAGGAAGGCTGGCGCTGTGACTCTTGTACTCACAGTCGCTCTCAGGTAGCCGATGGTCACAGCAATGCCTGGTTTCAAACGAGCGATTTCCTGCTGGGAAATGAGCTGAGATGAGCCCTGCCAGCCCAGGACAGCAAGTACAGAACCCTCTGCCCCTGGGAAGCTCACTCAGGTGTCTGCTACAGCCCAGGTGGCCACAGAAAGATTGAGCAATGCTGTGAGTGCATTTTTATTCAGTGTTTCCAGTGTCTTTTCAGTTTTCAACCAAGGTCTTCCCTGTTTTTCAGGTGCTTGGGTGGCTGTGGTCAGGAGAAGCTGGTGGGGAGGAAAAGGTGGTGGGTAAGGATGTGTCTGGGTTCATCATTTGGGGGACATAGAGATGGGCTGGAGCTTGTGTAGCTGGGAAGGACAAAGTTGCGTCCCCAGCCTATGTTTTTCTTACATTGTAAAGCAACAGGCTGAATGTAGGAGACATTTTTATGCAAGCCAAGGAATGGAGAAAATTTTCAGGAAGGGAAATGGAAGAGGAAGCCTCCTGTCAAAGCAAAGCAAGCTTTTGTCCTCAAGAAAATTTCTGGACAAGAATCATCAGAGATTTTAACATTTTCACTGTAGTTTATAAATATATATCTATGCATGGATGTGTGTGTGCCTATGTCAAATCCCCCAGCCCAAGCATGGTATTGCTGACCACTCAAGTGAACCTGTGAAGAACATTATACAGACCTACAGACCCAGGAATGACAAGGATTTTACAAGGGGCATATACACACACAGGACCCTGAAGCCTAATAAGGAAACTCTTTACCATTTGTTTAAAGACTACATAATTTATGTTTTTCATCATCTCACAGAGAAGGGAAGGTTGTTTACTTTGATTTGTTGATGCAGCAATTTTAAACATACTGTGTGGTATGTGGACTCTATCTGGAAAAAAACACACGTTATTGATCGTGATGTAACCAGCCCAAAGCCATAGCATGTAAAGAAGAAAAATGGATGTAAAGGATAGAGAGTGTGCCATTCTCATTCACGTTAGGCACCAGAGCCCTTTGCGCAATGTTTGTCATCAAAGACACCTTGCAGGAAGAATTGCAGGAAAAATTTTTTAAAATGATTAAAAATGCCAGATTCAAGGTGTGCCTTGGGGGCAGAAGGAGGGAGAGGGACCCACAGAGTCACCACAGGCTGCACAGCTCCCAGAAGCTGTGGGCTGAGGTTCGAGCTCTCGGGGGCAGGTAGCTGTGAAACCAGAGGAACAACGGCGAGGCGACTCCACGGAAAATGTGCAGTGATAAATTGTTTGCTCTTAATATAAGCAGGTTCATAAACCAATCTGATCCGTGAAGCCTGAGAGAGACCAGATACCAGAAAGCACATTTTCAGCCGCAGGGCTGGCAGAAACCATACCTGGGATGCTGACCCAGGTATAACGTTACATTGTGCTTTGAACATGTTTGATTACTCGCCGTGTCCTCGCTAGGTTACCCAGCACTGTCACGTATGGAGAGGCTCTCAGGACTAGGACAAGCTTTGATTTTGTCCTCCCAGGCACAGTACTGTGTCTTTGGGGTACGCACAGTCTGTCTGAAAGGGCTTCAGGAGCGTGGGGTACTCTTTACTGGGCTGCCAAGCAAAGCTCCATCAGCCATGCCATGGACGTGGCAGCCTGAACACGGTCCCAGGATGCAGCTCTCCCTGCAGCTGTCCCTTCTCCTGGGAGCCTGGCTAAAGGTCCCCACCTGGTTGTAATGCAGGTGCAGCAGCGATGCTAACGCCAGCTCAGCCACGAGTACCAAGCCGAAGCTGGGGTGACCCCATGATTTCCCTCTGTGTACATCTCATCGCCCCATCCACCCCTCAGCCCCTGCAGCGAGGAGTTTAAAGCCCCTCCTTTTGCTCCAGTACCCTCGCATCTTCTCTTGTTTTCATTTGCAGTACACAAGCTCGCTGACGATTGTAAGTGGGGACAGCAGACCTTCAATTCTTCAAACTTTTTACAAGAAAAGAGTGCACGTTGCCTAATATGGGCTGCTCCCTGGGCTCTTTGCTTACATCTATAATTTTAAACAGAAGGAGTGGGTTTTGCTGGTGGCCTTTATTCCCTCCTTGCTCTCATTTGTTTTACTGTAAGGAAAATGTAGCCACCTAGTCATACTTCTTTGTGCAAAGGGTTCACGTTCAGGTAACAGAAGAGAAGAAACAATTTAAGTTTGATAGCATATTTTCATAGACCTGATATGCAAATGGAAGATATATGCTGAAAAAGCAAGATTTTGCCTTCAGTTCCTGAGCCAGACTGAAGTAGGTGGGCTAACCAAACTAAAGATCTAATTCAAACCTCTAGCTTTGTTTATAGCAACTGCTTTTTCCATCCTGAATGCTCTTAATATAAATTGTTACTCTTTTTTCCTTTTTTTTTTTTGATATGCCTGTCTTTTATGTTTACATTGTAATGCAGCTGGAAATTTATTGGCAATATCTCTTATCAGAAATTCTTGTATTGCGCCAACCATTTCTTGAGGCATTTTGTAGAGAAAGAAAAAATAAATTCATTGTGCAGGGACTCTTCCCTGTCATGTAGCTTAACTTTTTATTAAGTCATGAAATCAAGATACCAAGCAACAAAGTGGCTGATGGCTGAAGTGGACCAGGCAAATCCTCCCCTCCTCCCCTTTTCCAACTGATATATTTTTTGACAAAATCAAGTTTTAGCGGTATTGAAGGGTTTTGGCTTTCCTCAGGAAAACCTGGATTTCTTTTATGGAACAGAGAAAGACTTTTTAATGTAAAAATTACTGATTCTGCTAGCAAAAATGTCTCAGCAGAAATGTTTCAACTCAATTTACTAATAGCAGTGGGCCCTCTGTTCCTATCTATTAGTAAGATATGTTTCACTCAGTACTTGATATTAGATAGACAGCTATTAATACATAGTAGTTTCAGCCTCTGAGTTCTTATGTTCTGAATTTTCTTTGTTCATGCAATGATCCTTATTTTTCCATTTAGGAGATGCACTTAGTTTATCTTCAACGTCCATTTTGCACTGAAGCCCTAATCAGTCTCCAAGTGTGAACAGCACAAGGGTGCAGATGCTTTTCGGCATCTCACCCCTCTGTTCCCTTGATTTGTACTGTAGTGAAAACCAGGTTGTCGTTATAAATACATATACATGACCTGCTGTTATAATAAACAGCAACAGCTAAAGGAGCGTCAGGCAGTGCGAGGGGAGGGAGGCCAGCACTGCATGATCTCCCTTGGAGACTTTGAAGGCCCGGAGGTGATGCCTGCATGGCTCAGCATGGTGGCCCATCTACCAGCATGGTATGACGTGCTGTGACAACGCGCCTGCATGTCCCGACCCAGGCCAGCAACTCATCTCTGAGCTCAGGAGCTCCAGCCACCCTGAGTTTCAGCCTGCCATGGTTCAGGCCAACTGGGACAAAAACCACAAGGTCTCCAGCTCGCTTCTCTCCCCACCCTCATTTCCACAGTGATGTGGAGGGAGACAATTCAATTACGAAGGCTCAAGGGCTTGAAATTAAGGATAGAGATGATGACAGGTAAAGAACCAGAGAGATCTGGGGAGAAAAACATAGATTTAATTCACCACCACCATTTACGATGTAGTAGTAGTAGTGAGAGGAATACATCAATAAATACAGCCTGATCTCAAATACACTCTGCCCCCACCCCTTCCATAATCCTGGCTACCTCTGCCCTGCTGTCAGTGCAGGGGGGCTGAGGTGGGGGGTGCAGTCCATCTGGCCATTACTCATTGTCCATGGCAGCTCCTCCTTGAGAAAGAGGGCTCCTCGCAGTCTTTCCTTCATGCCGCGTGGTGTCCACCTCACGGGAGGCAATCCTCTTCCTCCTCATGAGTCCCTCAGGGAGGCAATCCTCTTCCTCCTCGTGAGTCCCTCAGGGCCACGGGTCGCTTCAGGCACGTCCCCTGCTGATGCCTGGTCTCTCTCCCCTCTCAGATGGGGCTCTGCACGTATTGACGCATCCTGGACGTTCTCTCTCCTTCTCCTCTAGGACTCTCCTCTCCCTCTTTCTTCTCAGGGTGATGCTCCTTTGTTCTCCTCTCACCTCCCTCTCCTCCAGCAGAAAAACTTCCCAGTGTTAAAGACAGGACAGCTCAAAACAAGACAAAACCAGAAGAGAGAAGGAGAACAGTGGGTTCACCTCTTAAATACCTTGATGCAGAGGTGCTGTTTAGCCTGGGCCTGGCCAGAGGCAGGTCCAACTCCTACCTGGGTGTGGAGGAGGCTCTCCAAGTTTCACATGTGTCTACTCCTGCTTTTACAAAAAAACCCACCAGATTCAAATCCATGACACAGCCAAACCAACCCTTCTCATTCCTCCCTCCCAGCCACTTGCTCCTGCCCTGCTTCATCCTCTTGGCCATGCTTGTGAGAGGGTACCAGGCTCTGGTGAGGGCAGTGGCCGAGATCAGATTTCGCTGCAGGGAAAATGCAGTTTGTATTTTCTCCTTCCCTGTGTTATTAGCTCTATCACCTTCCTGGTCTGGCTTACAGGTAGGTACATGATGGGAGAGATTTCCTGGCTCTGGCAAGGGATGAGATCTTGAAGAGGTGTGGAGACGCTGAGAGCCAGCCATGCTCTTGAACTAGACCCTTCACTCCTGCGTCTCAGCCCAGGTGGCCAGAGCAGCCTCTGGTGAAACAGAGCCCAACTGCCTCCAACGGGCTTTTGATTAAGCCATTATGTTTGTGACTAATTTCTTAAATATCTGCTTTCCTTCTTATGTTCTCTCAAGAGCCTCCTGCTTCATGGTTGACTCACACGCCAGCAGGTGCTGCTGGCAGAGATGGCGCGTGCCAGTTTCTCCAGCCCTGCCTTCATACCGAGCCCTGGCACTGCTCCCCCGGCATCCCCCGACCCCAGCATGGGGGAAGGATTATGCCCAGACCCGTCCTGCTGCTGGTGGGGGTCACAGAAATGCTGCCATGAAGTAGCTCAAAACATCCAAAGACCCATCTAGGTGGGGAAAAAAAAAGTAATTTTACTCTTTGTTTTAGCTCTCACCAAGGAAGGAAGAGGTTTGTAGTGCACAGGGGAAGTCTGGCATCAGAAAACAAAACATTTTCCACACAGAAACTGTGATACATCTATATTTCTAAAGAAATCATTGTTTTCAATGCTAAGTACTGTGTGGAGCAGGTTATGGGTGGCCAGGCAATCAGGGTAGGCCTGTGAATGAGCTTGTCAGCTGCCTGGTGGGGACGAGAACTGGATTTAACTGCAGCTGTTAGACCACTGGCAAACAACCCTGCCCTCCTCACCGAGTCAGTCTTTCTGAAGGGAATGACAGGAGGGGCCAAACTCACATGATGTTGTAATGGAATAATCACCAGAGAACTTGTTCTGAAATCACAAATCTTGCATTGCCTGAGAGTAAAGTAATTCAGTAGCTTCAGCGCTGTGTGTAACAGCTCACCATGCACTGGGACAAGGCATGGACACCAGAGCTTGACCTCGCTTTGTGTTTAGCGAGAGGTCAAGCAGGAAGTCAAGGGAATGGGTTGAATTTCCTAGAGTCAGGCATGGGCAAGGGGGTTTTGGCTGCACTGTTTTCTCTGTCTTCTGGCAAAGCCCTACTGTGATTTGGGGTTCTCTGGGCTATAGGAAAGAGCCAACTGCGTGTCACACATCCTTTTTGTGGTGAAGTTCCCTTGGTGGCCCATAGGTCTCATCCTGGTGCCGCAGCTCCATCCATCCAGAGGAGACAAGGAAGGGTTGTGCAAGTACCGAACACTGCCCAAACAGCTTCCCGCTTACTCTTCATGGGTGCTGGGTTTGGCCCACTGAGACCAAAATGGCACAACCCAACTATTTTGGGAGCTACAGCTGCTCCTTTGCTCCTGCAAGCTGCTTACCAGCCTTGCTCTGCCCTCTCCACTGCTGGTGTCAGCAAGGGCCATGAAAACCAGCCATCCCTGCAGCAGGGAAAAATGTTGCCTGTTTGCAAGGACCTCACGCCACGTTATGAATGTCTGGTAGCAAGAAAAAACATCACTGGGAAAGACTTTCCTCTCCAGTGTGGGGGCATGGCTGCGCTCTGCATCAGGGTTTTTGCTGAGACAGCTGGTGGATCCATACAGTTTCCAGACCCCTTCCTTGCTCATCCTTAGCCTGAGAGAACAGATGCAGCACCACTGAGCTCATCCCTCCTTTTCCTTCCATATTAGGCAGACCCCTAAGTGTCGTGCCCTTCACAGAGGCTAACATGTTCTCCAGATAGCAGCAGATGGCACTCGATGGCTTGTGTTGTGTCCGCAACTCCTCACGCATGTTTCGCCCTTCTCTGGGATTTAATTCCCTCCCCCACCATTGCACCCCATCACGTCATCTCTTGGGGGTGCAACCGCTGGACCACACCCTTTCTCATGTTTAAAGATAGCCAGATGCCACTGGTGGATTTGGGCTCCTAATGAGCGGGTACCACTTGGCTCAAACTATTGATGCTGCGGAGAAACGTTCCCTGAAGAAGGGGAAGAGATATCTCTTTGATTTCACAAGTGGTCTCCCTATGACCTGTACCAGACAATAAAAAAAGACAGTGGGATTACTGGAAAATTACATTATTCTTTGTGTGCCTTGCCCTCTGCTGATGCCTCCTCCTGCTCTCCCACACTGTTGGGCTGCAGGGGAGTGAGATCATCCACACTCTCACTTGCAGCAGGTCAGCCCTCGCTGGCCCACCTGGTGCTCATGTTGCTAAATATAACAAGGATGAGTGGCACTGGCAAACACATATAATTGTCATGCTGCAGACTTTTACAGTAGATGTTTTGTGCTGATTTACCGCAGTAGTAATCTAAAAGATGGAGAGTGCACAGGATAAAACCCTTGGAGATGCCTTACAGACACTTGCCTGTAATGAGCGAAACTCGTACAGAAACTCATCCTGGAAACAGTTGGATTTCAAGATATTGCAAATGTTTGCAATATCTACACAGCATATTTATCTTAGCTTGTTGCTTCAGCACTGAGCGTGTTCTGCAGTCTGCAACCACGGAGCAGGGGTGTTTGCCTCTGCCAGGCAGAAGACATGGCTAGGCAATTGGTTTTGTGTGATTAATGTAACCAGAAGTTATGTGTGTGCATGAAATGGAACAAGGCATTGCTCTGCAACGCCCCCAACCTGGCAATCTGGGTCAGGAGTCATGAATTTATTTTCTAGTGGGCAGATAGATAAAATCCGCTTTAGTGCACAGAGAAGTGACTTCACCCCATGTATGAGAAAACAAAGGCTTGATTTCATGTGGCTGGTTCCCACAAATGAATCCATCATTTTGGCACTTGTTATAAACCAGAGGATGGAAAACAATAGGCTTGCTTGATAATGAAGAATAGATTACACGTGTCACCTTCTTGGACTGAAATACACCCTCCACCTGTGTGGATTATCTTTATTCCCCAGCTGCTCAAGAGAGACCCTCAAGCACAGATTATGGCAAAAACCTGCTGGTTTAGCTCCCTGTGCCTGCTCTCCTTTGCAGACTCTGACAGCTCCACACAATCCTCTGCTTCTGCTTTCTCCTCTCCGAGGGTATTTGGCCTCAATATTCATTTCTTCAGAGCCTGGGTGGAGAGTTGCACTGACGCCTGGCAAAACTTCCCATCTTTGCCCACCAGCAGGGAATGGTGGTGGCACCCTGAAGACTTCCACCCTAGTAGGAAGGTCATTTCACATGTTGTCCTTAATACCTGCAAGGCTAACTTCAACGTGGATCCTGTACAAGGAGGAAGAAGCTGGTATTTGGGACCCTGCTCAGATTTTTGCTTTTCCCTTCCATCACAGAGCAGCCTTTGCAGCCAAGAGGAGAAGGTGTGCACTTAGCTCATAAAAATAAACAGTGTTCTCTGCTGCATTCCTGGACGTAATGTTTGCAGATATGATATTCACTTGTGCCGCTCCGGCAAGCATTAGTTGGCTCATATACTAAATATTTACATAATGTGTGTCACGTGCAGACTGTAAGGAGGGAAAGCATCATCGCTCCCACTTACAGGGGAGTTAAGTGACTTGTCTGTGCCTGCTCTGGAAAGACCCTAGCAGGATCTAAAAGCCAGCAGAGCCCTGGGGCACAGGGCTGCTCTCATTCCCTGGGACTTTGGGAGAAAACCTTTTAGGGAGAGTTTTATTTTGCCAGCAGGAAAGGAGCAATAGGGAATTCAGGATAGGCAAGAGGATAAAGCCTTGTGTGCTCTGTGGAAAATCAACTGTTGCTTACACTGCGATGGCATCACCGAAACCAGGTGGCTGGACCTGCCGCTCCGTTTAATTTCATGTGGGAGACAATGCCAGAGGCTTTAGAGAAGCAGCTGCCCCCTAACTCCAGAAATGACTCGTACTTCGGAGAAAACTCATCTCTTCCAGCCTACACAGCAAAGAAATTGTTGCTCTTTCTGTTGACAACAAGCCGTAAATTATCCTGTTACATAAAAGGTAACAGCAGCCCAAGGAGCTGTGCTCTGGCCAGTTAGCAGGCATTCTGTTGTAGCAGGGAAAGGCAAAACCCTTGTGTTTAAGTGAGGTGCCCCTAGTTTAGCCAGGTTGCTGCCCAGCAGCCTGCTGGCTTTCTATAGGTTTCTACAGTAAAGGTCGCGTAGATGGCTTGGGAAAAACGCGTTCCCCTTGCTGCATGTCATGCGGATGGAGCTGAAAGTCTCTCAGGACTGGTTGTCTCCTGCATGTTTATTTTATTCAGTGGTATCATGTCAGTGTGTCTGCCTAAATATAGCTTCTGTGAAGAGCATTTCTAAGTTTCCTGTTACAGTTTCACTCACAGTTACCTTACAGTAAATGGAGGAAAATCAATGTGATCTCCATTATGCGCCGCATCTAAATGTGCCTTGCTGGAAATTCTGCCCAGATTGATTCTCCTCTCATGGAAACCACCCATCCTTTCTGCCTCCCTCTCTCTCTCTCCTTTTTTTTTGTTGGAATAAACCGCAATTTTATAATTTAAAAACTCCTCACTCTCCTTTGTCTGATATGCCCCTCAGATAAGGCTCTTAGAGGAACTGACAGTGCAGAAACCATGGAGTGCCTGGACAGAGTTGCAACTGCAAAGCCTGGATTATTTGACTCTGTGGCACTTGGACATGACCATTTCAGCAGCTTCTATAGAGTAAATTGAGCAGAAGGGTCAAATTCAAGGTAATCTTACAGCAAACATTAGCATAGAGCCTGTTTCTTTTGTCTTTTACCAACTAGACAATCCTACAAGTAGCAGGAAAATGATTGCTTTAAAAATGTATTCCCTTTGCCATGGTGTTTAAATACAGCTCTTTTACCACTGCCTTCCAGTAATGTGTATCTACAGATACACCAAAAAAGTACTATTATCAAATCCCTGCAGTGTCAGTGTCAGCTGGTCACCAGTAAACAATCACAGCTATAAAATGATCCAACAGATGTTATGCTAGAGATGAGTAGTCTGAAATAGAAAGTCTAAAAATACGTCTGCCAAATCACACCCTCCTTTTTATGCTGTGCTCTGCCATTTTTGGCCCACAATTGGCTCCTTGGTTCCAAATGTAGGTAGTCCTGTGGCCACCAGCACACACTGGGATGGGGCAGGACAAGGGCATATTGTCATGTGGGGCCCTGCCTGCAGTGACCACCCAAGGAACAGTCATTAACCTAAAACAGTCTGTTGGAGATTTTGTATATATTATTATTGTTATTGTTATTGTTATTGTTATTGTTATTGTTATTGTTATTTGCCCTTCTGTAATCCAACACCAGAAGCATTGCCTATTCCAATAGACTTTCAGAAATGGTGCATAGTGATATATATTTTTAAAGACTTGGACCTGAGGTAGCATTTAATACCCAGGGAGGTCGTGTTGGTGTGTGCAAAGAGCAAAGCACCGCAGCTGCTGTAGGAAAGCGGAGTGGGTTACGGAAGAGACAGATGGAGTCACAAAAGGGGATGACACCACTGTGCTGTGCCTGGCAAGATGGGGCTGGAGCTGGGTTGTGTGAGTCCTGCATTCCCATCCTGGGTCCTCCATCTCTGAGTCCAGCAGAGATGTTTCATCAGGAGAATTTGTTTTTATCTTGCTTCCACATCCTGAGACTCTGAGCTAAAAGGAGCACACAGAGCCCTCAGGGGTTAAGCAGCTGCTTTACACAACAACATCTATCAAAGCCTGGAGACAACAAGAGGGTTATTTTGTGCCTTTTTTGAAAGGAGAGACCTAGAAGAGGTATCAGCAAAATTATCCCTGCAGAAAAGGGTGCTGTGGACGAGAGGACACCAGAGAGGGACCCACAGACCTTTTCATCGTTGGGTCCTCTGGGGCTTGTTCCTACGAGTGAGGAGCAGATGACACCAGTCGTTTTGGCCTGCGGTTGTACTATCTCGGGCTGTGATCCTGTCAGACCCCGTGAGCCAAACAAGATGAGGCCACGGCAGCAGCTGGCTGGGAGATTTCCAGGAAAAAGAAGCAAGCAGTCAGCCTTTACAAATCTGACCCTCTGCTCAGTTCAGGGCCCATGCAAGGAGATATGGACATGGAGCAGGATGAGGCATTAGAGCCTCAAATCCTGGGGTCATTTCTAAGACCCCAGTCCCAGCCCAGCTCTGTGACATGGCCTGGGCAGGAGGTAGCATTTTCCAGCTCTCCTGGGTTGTTTCTTCAGCTATTTAAAGCTTGTGTCCTCTACTTGGACTACCAGTGAGCAGAGATGGACGGATCCAGCACAGTCCCTCAGTGGAAATGGGAGTTGCACAGCCAGAAAGGAGGGATGGGATCAGAGTAAGGGGGGAGACAGAAAAGCTCCTGGGAGAGAGTAATATGTCTTACAATTTAGTGTTAGGTAGTCCTGCAAGGGGCAGGGAGCTGGAATCGATAATCCTTATGGCTCCTTTCCAACTCAAGATATTCTACTATTCTATATATTTTGATAGCTCTGTGGGTTTTGTCACTGTTTCTCCCTGTTTGTAGTGGTGCAAAAACAACCCCCATGTCCCCAAGCTTGGGATGAGATGGGGGCCAGAGACTTAGCAGCTCTCTGCTGGCATTGCTCCGTGAGTGCTGAGTTCTTGTTTCCCAGCTTTAACAGACAATTTGAAGTGACCCCAGGGTACCCCCTTCTCCACTGCCATTGCCTGGTGGTGAACATGCTTGTGCCAACTCGGTTTCAGAGACCGAACCACGGGATGCTGTCTCCATGCGGCGATGCAGGAGCTACCAAAGGCATGGAGGTGACTTTGTAATAGAAATCAGGTGAGCCTGGAAGGGTCCCCACAGGTGCTCCATGAGCCTTCCCTTGCCCAAAATCAGTGCTGCCAGGGACAGTGTGATTCCACTGCCTGCATCCTCCATCCAGCACCTTCTCAAGACAGGGCACACGGCACTAGCTAGGATGCTCATATTTCTCTGTGAAAGAAAATAACAAAATCAGAGCAAGTTTTAAGGGATGCCAAGCCTATGCTTATTTTCTCCTGAGATGGCTTGCACATCTGATTTTTCACATATTAATTCCAGCTCCCTGTGTTCTGCTTTTTTTTTTTTGAGTTTTACAGAGACTTGAAGCTGAACTTATTTACTCTAGAAAGAATGCTTCTTGCTTCAGCTTCCTGACATGGGTTAAAATAAATAACATTAAAGTTTATTTTAAACACTTTAGTTTATCAAAGCAATTTTCTCGGCAT
>NW_009728829.1:28288-102478 GCF_000703405.1 Apaloderma vittatum
GCCTGCTGTCAGCTTTTTCACTGTTATTTGCAATGCATTAGGTGTAGCAAAAGAGTGTTTCACAATCCCATCTGCTTTCAGAGACCTTTCTAACAAACCCTGCAATGAGGATATAATTCATTTGATGACCTTGGTCAAAAACAAACACAGGCTCCAAGGTGCAGCATGTGCAAAGGGGTTGATACACTCACAGGTTTTGTTATGAAAAAAAGGTTTTATGTGTCACTGTCTTGCCAAAGCTGGCTGGCCTTGTGGATACCCAGCAGCATTGCTGCTGCTGTGTGAGGAGCTGGCTATTTCTTTGGCTCGTTTGGATTACCCTGAAATATATTTATGCTTTTAAATAAACCCCATAGCCTGGCAAATTTCTATACCCATGAGCTGATATTTGCAAATGTATTATTGCCATTGTCTCGTCAGCTGAATAAATGCATGTGCAAACTGCAGAGCTTGAAAGGGATGATCAGACATTTCTGTGAGTGAGAAGAGTTTGGAGGAGGCAAGGTGGGTGAATAAATTTGACAGAGATGAAACATCTCTGTAGGCAAGTCCCCTAATGAGAGGTCAGAAAGGTTTCACATGCTTGGTGTCCTTCCATGTTGCAGACCTGCCCAAAACAGAGTTTAAGTGGCTCATTCAGGGCAGCTGCAGACTCAGCTGCTTCTGTGGAGTATCAAGACATAGATGGATCAGGCTTTGAAATTTCCCTCCACTCCTGAAAATCAGGTCACCTCTTGGGTGCTGGCTGTGGCATTAAAAGTCTAATTTTAGGCTCTTGGCTGCAGCAAGCATCCCTGTAAATGCTCAGCTCCTCTGCCAAGCTTCTGTAGGCTGGAGTGCAAATTTGCATCAGGGAGGCTTTACTGTTTGCACTCCGCATTGGGAATAAGAAAACAAGCTGCAGAAAAATCATCTGTATAGAGCTACCTCGGAGAGGGCAATGCATGCGATGGAGACAAAATTGACACCACGAGTTACATGTAGAAACAAAACTGAACTTGAGGGTAGGTGTGAGCAGCATGAGATGCCCTTGGCTCTGTTGTCCCATCACACATCTGCTGCATGTGGTCTGGGGAGATGGGGACTGCATAAAATTTGTCTTCTTGTGGGAAGGAGGTGGGAGCAGGAACGGATGGTGGAGGCTCAGAGGAAGAAGAGGGCAGCTACTTGCCACCCTATACTCATGGTTTCACATACATAACATACTCTGAGGTGACCCCTGGGTTATCTGAGGATGCAGATTAGCTAAGCACTTGCTTGCGAAAGACAGCTCTTTTACAGTGTTGTGAGTTATCTGAGATGAAGGCTATATTCATGAAAATACTATACTTTGAGCTCCTCAATTCAAAGCACTGTGGTGTGATAGTGAGATACATATTATAGGGTCTTAAATCATGTCTACAGCATTGATTACGAATTCGCATAGTCCTGTCTCAGCATGCACTGGGATCAGGGTCAGACCTGGAAAAGATTCTTTGGGGATGGACTATTCAAGTGCTCCAAATTCCTGCTCAGTCCCTGGGAGAGGATATTGTTTAAGTGCTACTTGCATTTTCCAGGAGTTTCATCTTGCAGAAAGGCTGTGCCATGTGCAGAAAAGGTCCTGCAGATGTTTGGGACACAGGAGTTACATCCTGACACACTCCTTGCACAGGATTATAGACACAGGGCAGCTGGCAGAGAGACAAAACCTGGCCCTACCAAAGCCTGTGCAGGACAGGGTTTTACCAGGCACATTCTTGCTCTACTTCATACCCTTCTTCATTGTTTGGCAGAACCTAAAATCCAAATGAACAGACCAAACAGGCCATTTTCCAGTGTTTGGAGGAACAAGGATGGTTACCGTGTCCCTTTGTCCTGAGTCTCTTGTACCCATTTGCTAGGCAGCATCTCAATTGCTAACTGCCGCATTAACTTCCCTCCAGCTGTTTATTTCACATTTTACAGGGAATATCTGGGCCATTCCTGCATTTTCCCTCATTGAGGGACTTTTGCCTCTGCAGGGGTTCTGGAGGATATACCTGCACCTGAGCTACCTGATGTGAATGGGTGAGCTGATTTTCAGAGGAGCTTTTTTTTTTTCCTTTTTTTTTAAAATATAATCTTTATATCTAAATAGCAATATTAAACTTTTGCCATAAGTACTGGTCCAATATATCATAACCAGAGGTAGGATCTATGGGATGTCTGAGGCACTCAGATAGAACATCCAGGTAAGGATGGTGCTGTAGGAGAGAAGTCAAACGACCATCCTGACCCCTCCTGTGTGTATGTCAATGCAGACACATGCACAGAATTTGCTTTCAGCAGCTGTGTTTTCCAAGGCATGATTCTAATGGAGGGAAAAGCACTCAAATCTGAAAAGTGTGGCTTCAGGGCAAAAACTCTTCATCCCCTCAAGCCTCTCTGAAAAAAACCCCTAAATGTATAAGGCCGAATTCTGCTAACAAGATGCTGTTTTGTAAATGAGCCTTACTTAAAGATGACTTTAGATAGGGGAGTTAATTAGTTTGCAACCCACAGCTGCGAATATCAAAGCTTGTTTTACCCAACTCTGCAACTCTACAGAGGAAATAATGGCCATGCATTGAAACTGAGAATTACTGGGGTAGCCTCAAGCCAGGGCTGCTGATAAGCAGCAGCAGCAGTGGGGTGGTAAGGCAGGCAGACATCATCTCCAGGAGCCGCAGGGCAGGACCTCCCCGGGGACAGACACTGACAGATGCTGGAGACACTTTCCTGACCAGAAAAGAGTCCTGAGGGGAGCTCAAAGACAGGTAGGGCTCTAGAAGGAGGGAAGAGCAATTTCTCCACGTTTCCATTGTCATGTCCTTCTTGTGGTCCTGGAAACCCTGCGAGTGCTCCTGTTCCTCAACAGCAGATCTAGAGTCTGGCGTTGACAGTTCTGTATGAGCCGGACATGTCACTTCAGGAGCTCTGCCAAAACACTCAAGGCAAAGTTATGCTATCTGCCTGGGTAGTGTAAGTCAACATAGACCCTTCTCAGACAACAATGGAGTTGTAGTTATTTGCATCCAACCTGTTTTGGCTCGGAGGTTGCAAATAAAGCCATGTAATTTCCAGCAGGACAGTGAGCAGCTGTAAATTGCCCTCTGCTTTTGGACACTTTTTGGAGCAGGGATGCTTCATATTTCCAAGAAAATCGATTAAACCTGACAGGATTATGTGTGGGACTCCATCCTGCAGGAGCCACACTTCTGCCTGAAGATGGAAGGAAGGCTTTCATGGGGGATATTTATGGAGTTATGGTATTTTCTGGGGCCCCTGGTGGTGGTGGGGACGTGCTTCGTTTGTGTTGTGGCACAGGTTCATCTCCTCTTGGGTGATGGTGATGGTGACAGAGAGCTGTGTGCCACCGAGCACTTCCCTCCCATCCTTGCTTGAGAGGACCCAACCCTTTGGGCTCCTGTGTCTTCTTCCGTGATTATTTTCATCAGTGCTGAAAAGCACCTATACAATGACTTCAGTGTAAAAACATCCCCTTAGGTGGGTACCGACACACACCTTCCCGGGGAAAGCACCTTCCTGAAAAAGACCCTTTGAAACACAGCTTGATTTAACTCTGCCCATTCTCAGCTCGGCAGCAAAGCTCCTGCTGTTGGCTGTGAGCAAAATTAAGAGCTTTTGGCTTCTGTGTCTATAATTAGACGGAGCAGAAGGCAAACTATTCCGTTATGACAACTTCAGAGCTGAAAGAAATTGGTCTGAGCAGATGTTGATTTGCAGGATAAACAAATTAATTCAATTGAGTATAGTCGCCTCTACTGTTTTAGTCCTTTGTTCCTTGATTTAAGGTGTCAAATACAGTGCTTATGCCGTGTGCATGACAAAAAACACATGCCAGGACAGACACATAAATCTGCAAATAGAAAATATATCCAGTATCTTTGTAGGTCTGCTGTATTTTCTTATTGTCCTTCAACCTCCAAGACCTTGGCTTTTACCTGGGGCTGGTGTTCTACAAAGAAATATTCCATTTATGAAGCTCTAGCAGCTGGCAAGAAAAATGCATGCCTTGATGCAGAGACCTCTCAGGATTATGGTCCTGCGTGAGGTTGTACTAAATAAGCAGATTGAGCCTCCCAGTCTCCAAATTTTGTGGTGAAAATAACGTCCCTTTTAAAAGGCTGTTCGGTGGCATCATGGTGGGAGGCAGGAGGACTGACCTGCAGGCACAGACCTGGGTGCTGCATCCCTCCCTGCACATCCATCCGTGATCACCTGGGAGGGCACAGCCCTTGAGGCCAGGAGTTTCCCTGAAGCACTAGAAAGCCCAAGCCTGTAAAGTGTCTTAATGCAAATCGCTTGGAAATAAGTTTGGTCGGAAACAAACAATTGAACAAACAAATAAAGGAGGAATCCTTGAAGTCACACGCTCATCCTGAAAAGCTGAGATCTTCAGAGGTCCAGGGAGGTCTGTGGCTCCTCTGACTTCCAAGTTCAGCTCGAGACATAATTCATCCCTTTTAATAATTGAAACACATTTGAGTCTTCTTAATCCAAAGGAACAGATAAGCACCTTTCTGAGTACTCAAACTCAGGCTGGTTTTATAAAGAGCATTAGTACAATAGTCTTTCCATGCTTAATAATGTGCTTTGTACCCTAATAGGAATATTAGTGTACACATAGGCTTAGAAGAATTCTCTAGTATTTGTATTGTTTGGCCTTTACATTTCTTTAAATGTGAATGCCAAACTGTCATAAGTTAAGGCAGTATTATGAGCTGAGATGCATGATCTTTGTTGTGAATAAGTGAATACACCGGTATGCTAAACAGCAATGGCTAAATGTTTTAATTTGGTACAGAGCAGGCGAGCACATTCAAAAAGTCAGTGCTCAAACACAGATCCCACGTCAGAGTGTAAATTTATGGATCAAAGAAATAGTTAGCAAGGAAGTTGGGATCCCAGCCTTCATGCTGCAGCACTGTTCCTGAAGTCCTGGTGCTTCACTGACTGCTTTTAACTTGTTGGACTTACGTACACAAATGCTGAAAATTACAGAATTTTTAAAATAATTGATTTGATTTAGAGCAACCATGATCTGCACGCAAATGGCTGGTGGGTGGGCTGTGCGTTACATCAGTTTAATGACCTGGAATACCGTCTATCTGCTCTGTATCAGGTGCTGCTGCACAAAGGGACAGGTGGCACAAAGGAACAGGCACACCCCAGAGTGACCTGGCCAGCTCAAAACTGGTTAAAAAGAGGGAAACAATTAGTTCCTCATCTGTGCACATGAGTGCTGTTGAGTCTTCCTCTCATCCCTACAGCTCAGTCTGGTGTAAGGTGGCAGGATGTATAGGGTGGATATCTGCAGCTGGACAATGGCTGTAGCAGTAGGGGATGTTGCCTGAGACACTGGACTCCTGCCCCTACAGCCTCATGGGCTCTTCCCAAGCACTCCTGTGGGGGGTCTCAGCTGAAGATACATCCTGAGCCCTCCCCAAAGCACTCAGTGTGGTCCTACCTGGCTCCAGACTCCCCTCTCGGAGCTACCTGCTTCCAGGGGCCAGTGCAGTGTGTCTACTTTTTTTGAAAATAAAAGCACCCCAAATTCTTACTCCATCTGAAAGATGTAAATATAGTACCCAAGGGAAAAAAAAAAAATCCCCGTTTTTGTATCAAAAGTAAGTGGTCTGTGTTGATTCTGCACTGCTATGTGCACATTTTGGGTGTGCTTTATGATGCTAGTGAAACAAAACTAGCCCTGCAAAGCCCAACTGCCATGCTCAGCTCTGACCCAACAGACCCTCTCTGATCTTTTTGCAGAAACTGGACCTTACAGAACAACTTGTTTTACAAGGAAACATCTTAGCTTCATAAAAATGAGACTTTTCATTTAACTTTGAATTATTTGTATGCTTCCATCTTCTCTCCGTCTGGGTACCTGGGATGCTGGAAGAAAATTATGACCCCGCGAGAGGAAGAGCTTGGGGACCCATCATGTGGGATGCTCATGTCTTGGCTCCATGGGCTTGCCCTCTCCAAAAGCATCATTAAACCATTCTGAAGCAACTACCCCAGCTGAGAGGTGGAGGTGCTGGGGGGTGGGCAGTAGCCGGAGTCCCCATAGGCTGCATAAGCCCTGTTTCTCTGGAAAAGCAGCTAAAAATAGCCAGGGGCGATGTGCCACAGGCTCTACGCTGCCAGTGCCAGGGGTGTTTTATATTGCAGGAGTGCTGGGCCTTGGGCTTGGGGATCAGGGGGGACACGGGGCTGAGCTGCCTTGAGCCACATCTGGGCTGGGGCCAAATGTGATGCCCTGTGCTCTGCACCTCTTTTTTCTGAGCCATGGTCCTGGGTGCCGCCTCCCGTGGGACTCCTGTCCTCCTGACCCACACCAAGAGCTGCTCAGGATGATCGTTAGGTCTGAGGATGTAACGAGGAGGATCGAGGCGGTCTCAGTTTCTTTATCCCTTGTAAGAGGGTTTGCACTCTAAGATGATACCTCACTCCAGAGCAGCCTGGTCAAGTGGAAATCAACACTAGCTAAGTAAACGCTGATCATCCTGCTTAGAGACTTGAATTAAAAAGCTTTGTCAATCAGCCTTGACTGATGGAAAAAGGACAAGGCATTAGGATCAGGCTTTAGAAGGAAAGACCTTCCCCTCATTTTTTGCTTCTTTTCATGTTTGCTGATACTTCACCTACTAACTGAACTAGGAGCAGACCTGTATCATCACTCACAGAATATTTACACATAGCCTTTACCACTGAGAAAAAAAACACCACACATCAGTGTCCACCTAGGAGTTAAATTCTATGCTAGAGAGAGCTGTTGCTCTGCTGTAATCAATAAACCCGTTAGCCTTCACTTGGCTTTATGGAATCAGATCTTATTATTTTGATATATTGGTGTTACTTTGACTCATGTGAGAGACTAGATCAGATTGCATGGAAGAACAATAGAAGAAAGAAAAAAAAACATAAGAAAAAAAAAACAACCCCCTTCCCCTGAACAAAGGTGTTGGAGGTAAAGGAAAGCCATTTGAAAAGAAGCTGGCAGCATGACTGGGAGGATGCAGCAGATGAGAACATCGGGTACAAAGCTGGTACCTGGCTTGGCTGTCTCCTGCACATCTCTCTGGCTGTGAGCAGCCTGGAAGCTGCTCCGCGTGACACCACTGCTGCAAACCAGAGCTGCCGCAGACACGACAGCCTCCTCCCTTACAACATCAGCTGGCCAGGGATGCAAAGGGTTGTGGCTGCTTTGGAGGGCCAGTGTAAGGCTGTGCCATTTCCATGCACACCCAGCATCCTCCCAACTCTGCTCCCTTTCTCAACCAGGAGCCTGTTGCAAACCCTCCCACCTGCCCTTTAAAGATACTTCATAAATACCAGACAAAAGTATCGGAGGCAGAGGTTGCTCACCACAGCAAATGAGGTTCTCTGAAGCACTTCCATGACTAAGCACAACTCTTCAATGTCATCTCAGCTGAGTTGCACTGGTGCTGGTTCCCCAGCTTACCTGACCGTGATAGGAAGAGACGAGACAGAGTCTGACACCAGACCCAAAGACCAAGGAGACATGTTGTGGGTGTCTCCCTCCCTTTTCTCTTGCCTCTGGAAGGTCCGGGGGCTCTGTACAACCTCCATGCACTTGGGGGTCCTCTGTTAACCCACTGAGGTGGGAGCAAATGTGCTGGGAACCCACCCTGGGGCTCCGCACATGATTGATAGCAGCACGGAGTGGTGGGGCTGGCAGCCTGGATCAGCAGCTGATGGATTGATGTAACTCAAGCCCTCACATCCCTGCTGCACCACCAGCCCCAGGGTCAGCAGCACTCAGGCTGTGGTATGAACCCAGCCAGGTCAGCGAGCTTCGACTTAAACTCTGCTGAAGCTGGGAAGACGTCGAGGGGCAAAATCCAGGTTATGCCTTTGGGGAGACCTGTGAGGAGTGTTGAAGTCTTTACAAAGTGCCTCCCTTTCATATAGAACAGTAAAGAGGAGCTGGAGATAGCATGATGTGGGCTTGCAATACCTCTGGTTTTGTTTTCCTGATTTTTATTGCAAAAGGAGAATCCCGAAACCCACGGGCGGGAAGGGGGGTAGCCTGAAGGACGAAAGGAAGGAGGTTACGAAAGGAGTGGAGCGGGTTATCGGTGCAAAGGCCGGGCAGCGGAGGCCCCTTTCACAAATCCCCGGGGAGCTGTTTGCACAGCGCCCGCTGCTTGTCCCAAGAACATTTCTTAAATTGTTTCTAGCACTCTCAAGTGCATGATTGTGCCTTGTCCAGTTATTTTAGCGATTGCTGCACATGTAAACCTGTTACCCGAACACCCAGTCCCCACAAACGCACAGCAGGGCTGCCGGAGAGACCCGCACGGCGAGCAGGAGCTGGAGGCATGTTCTATTCACCACCACCTCCCTTGGCCATGATCACCAGAAACCCAATTAGTGACTTTGGCCCTGAATCCCATCCCCATCCCCAGGCTCGCAGGAGCAGCTGCAGCTCAGGAGGGGACAATCAGGCTGGAGCAAACCATTTCCCATGGCCCTGGCTCCTGTCCTACAGCTCCTGGGGAGGCTTTGGAGGTGGTGGTGAGGCTGTGCCACCCGTGGGGCACCATGAGGACCTGGGCCTGCCTGCCAGCACAGGTTGGGGACTTTGGAAAGGGCTGGCGATGGGACTGGTGCTGTGCCAGTTGCTCCGATGCAGTTGGGCGAGGCTTATCATCACTGCAGTGGGAGCCAGGTGGGATGTTCTTCTCCTAGGCTTATTCACAGGGGCTTTCACTAACTGCTCTTTCTTTCCAAGCACCTCTCCACAGCTCCAAGGGTTAAAACCAGGCCGTGTTTACACTGTGATGGACATGCATCGTTCAGGTTGGTCTGGCTTTTGTGAGGGTGATCTCAACCCCAGGAGGTTCCCCCCACATACAGGATGCTCAGGGCTCGTGTGTCACCTGGTCCAGCCCTGGTCAGGTGAATGTGGCCAGGCTGGGGCTGGCCCTTGGCTACCACAAGAATGTTTCTAGCCATCACAGCAACATTTTGCTTCTGTGAAATGATAAAATCATGGTTATCTTACTGTTGAATGCTCCACCCATCACACCCATACCTCGAGCACCAAAATACAGGCGGGCACAAGAAGAGCCCCGGGATTTTTCTGTTAACGAGGCTGGGGCACGTGGGTAGCCGTTAATTGGTGGTGCTTGACAGCCGTTCCCGCATTGCCCATTCTCAGCCTATCTTCATTGTAACCAAGTGCCCAAATGGACTTTCTCAGAGCACCACTGCTTTTGAATGTTTTATTAGAGACTGAAGCCAGCACAGGATATTGAGTACCTCAGCAGCAGAGCATTACAGTGCATGGCTGGCAGGGTCTAAGACGTATCTGATTGTATTTCCAGTTACGAGAAATGCACTGAAGCCAGTCCTGAGGCAGGCCAGAGAGCTCCAAACGCCACAAATCTGGGCTGTTTAGCTACGTTATGCCTTCTCCTCCTCCCTCAAGATTCATCTGGAGAGCAATTAAAACCCTTGTAAAAATGTGTTCCCAATTAAAGAGTGAGACTGGCTCTGAAGGATTAGACAAATTGAGGAGTAACTTTTGCAGTAGTGTAGGATTTGCATGAACATCCCTTTTATTGTTCGTATCAAGCAAAAAACAGTTGGAATGAAAATTTCTGCTGAAAACCTGCTCCAAAGCCCATGGCATCCTTCCTTAGATCAGAGTCTGGACTGGGGATGTAGTTTTTGGAGCTTTACCTTGCCGCTGCGCTGTTTGAGATGTAGCATCCCAAAGCAGAGCCAAGCAAAATCCTTTCTGGATAGGCTGAGCTCAGACAGGGGCCAGATTGCAAATGACTGGTACCTCCTAGCAGAGCAACTTGGCAGCATCCCGGGGACTGCAGGAATGGGGATCATGCCGCACCGTGCCCCTGCTTAGGCAGCAGCCCGCTACCTCCACCCCATTGCACCCACCGTGAGTGAAGCTGCAAATCAACTCTGTGTGCAGAGGCCTTATTCTGATTCCCCTGAAGCCACTACATGCTTCAGGCAGTGGCTCCGAACAGCTTCAAACAACCTCATTAATCTGCGCCCGCCTCCCCTGCCAAGGCGCGCGGGGTGGCGGAGGGGCAGGGAGCACAGCAGGAGCCGCGCAGCCAGACTTTTATGGCCACAAAGGCCAAGTCGCACCTGCTAACGGTTGTGAATAGACTTGTAGACAGCACCAGGTGTGCCATTTCAACAGATTTCCCAACTGGGCGTGCCTTTCATCTATGTATAGAGCCCCGGCGAGGGTATGAAGCGTGCTCGGCAATTGTCCTAATTTAGCAAAAATCCTATTTGTCCAGTGGGTCACCCTGCTCAGTTGGCACGTGTATTTCAGGAGCAATTATATCGGTTGCCCTTGGCCTGGCCCCGGCCGTGGCCCTGCAGGGAGTCGGGGAATGCTGCTTTTATCACTGGCGGGGCAGGATGGAAACAAAGGAGCAAGCGAAAAGGCAAGTGGCCACTGGCCACGGGAACAGCTTCCCACAGCGCAAGGAGCATCCATGGGTGGCCAGGGCTCCTGGCACCCCACCCCCGTGCCTGCCCCCACCTACCCTGCAGCATAATTCAGCTCCTTTATTTAAAGTGTCAGCCTTTTAGAGAAGGCATTTTATTCACATCACTGTTCACTTAATATCATGAGACCTGGGAGTAGCTCAGGGCTTATAGGTACTTTACAAATACACCAATAAACAACAGTAACAAACGAGGTTCGTGCACTTGCAGGGCGCTGCTGACGTCTCTTCTGCAATCTAATAGCGAACCTTGGCAGAGACATTACATGCAAGATTTTATAATTTCAGGCTTCATTAGAAGTCTGAGCCATAATTTCAGTTTCATTAGATTATGTCTATATCCCAAAGCCACATCATAAAGATGAGAGAAATGCTAAGATTTGTTTTCTAAGCGCCGACGACTCGATCGTACTCAATAAAACAAAGACACTGATCTCATGGGGATGGTTGGATGAGATCAGATAAGAGTTTTGCAGGCTGGAGTCATTATTCATTAGCAGATAACAAGGACCTTGTTTTATTCTGAACTGTCTGCTCTCCATGGACATATGTGTGGTGGCACTTCCGAAAGATGCATCTAAAATGTAGTTGTGATTTCAAGATTCCATTAGAAGCACTTTTCCTGCCTGAGCTCGGCTGATGTATATTGTATTTGCTCTAATTATTATCTTTGAAAAAAGATCTGATGAGAGAAGTGGCATCTGAATTGCTCTGGTTTTGTTTTTATAAATATGAATCAGCTGCTGTTTTGAAAAAAGTTAAAGCCCTTTCTCCCACATTTTCAAACCTTCCTAATTTCTTATTGGAATTCCCACCAAAAATTAACAGGGAAAAAGGCAAAGGATGAAGATATGTCAATACTTAATACTCCAAAGACAAACACCAGATACATCGCTTTATGCTCAGCGTTCACTGTATTGCATTACTGCTGTGTCTGTGGAAAAACCCCAAGTTGTGGAAGGCAACTGAAGTAATCCCCTCACTATTTTGTTTGTTTAAGAACTACAAACGGTGGGGATGGTCGGGCAGACCACAGGGCCAGGGTGCAGCATCACTTGGCATGTAAAGCCTCCGGAGCCACTGCAGTCCCCTGAGAATTTGTAGGTGTCTGCCCAGCGCATCCCTGGGGAGGACGCGACGGGGGAGTCGGGGGGAAACGTCCCTCAGCTTCTCGCTCGGCCTTCTGGATTGTGGAGAAGCACTGAGAGACTGCCCAGCTTGTGCAACTGTGCTGTCATGGTTAACCAGAAAAGAACTATAAAATGCATCAGAAATGGTTAGTCTGAAGCCTGTAGCTTGCCTTGATGAGGTTCTCTGGGAGCACAGCGTAGGGCTGGTGCCATGCAGGTGTCCCCGCAGGAGGACGGTACGTTAGAGGGACAGACACAGCACCTTGCAGGGGGCAAAATATTCGCATGTGTTTCAAACTGCCCAGCCCCAAGGTGTGCAGCTAAGGCAGCAGCTGTGTGATATGCACAGAGGTTTTGGGACCTTCATCCGCCTCGTTGCTGGGTACAGCTCTGTGCTCTGCCAGCAGCCCGCAGCTGATGACGTGCACTTTGTGCGGTGGCACGACAGATCCACCGCAGTGTGACCTGCCTCCTCCAGGGGTGGTCTGATGAGTCCAAACTGCATGCAGGCGCTGAGATTTTGTGAAGTGAAGGCACATCCAGATGGACTAATCAGTGAAACATGTATTTAATCTGATGGAGCTCACCTCTGAACGCTTGTCACCCTTGTGGTTCAAAGCCACAGGCTCTCACCAAGGTCATTAATGCAACGTGAGCGCACCTCGTGAAGTGCCAACTCCAGGTCCAGGATGCAACAGGGCAGGGAATGTCTGGCTGAGGGAAAGCTCTCAGCATCACATGAAGAGCCTCATTACAAGTGGAGTTTTGCCCATTTGTGATTCTGGGGAAAATGGTATAAACACATACATGCTGCTTGGAAAAGCTTCAAACTCTGACCTGCCTCCACTACGATGATTTATTTTTCCAAATTACTGCATTCTACAGCAATAAAGGTTTTTGACACGTATACATGCACACTTATTAGCTTGATGCTAAACATATCAACAAGCCACTATGTAATAATTTTGATAGAATCATATAGATATTTTGGTAACTACAGCTTGAATAAAAGACATTATTTATTATACTTACTGGACTAGTTCATAAAGGCCTCAACAGCCATCAGGACACATTGTACTAGAGACTGTAAAGACACAGCAAAGTGGAGAATCCACCCAAAACACCTTCCAGTGTAAATACATAAGACAGAGAGAATTTATTTGCTTTTCACTGTAACTCAGCCCTTGACTCACCACAGACCAGGCATAGCTCAAGGCAAATGTGTCTGAACTTTCACAAAAGGTGACTGACTCCCACAGACGAAGGCTCCTCTTTCTTCAGTGGCTTTCCAAGGGCCTTCCCCCCCTGCCAGTAGGAGAATCAGCAAGTACCAGCTCTAAGAGTCTTTTTTTTTAAAAAAAAACTATTTATACACCTATTCAGACATACAGTGATTTTAAAACAGACACTGGATACCATCAGGCATCTGTACTGCATTTATCCTAGTTGCTATATGCAAGTTTGCATATTCACAGTACTCATCTTCTAAATACACCCAGTACCTCGGCAATCCAAGAAGGACATACAATGTAGGCATGTTAATTAAGTCAGTGAATAACATAAACCAGTGCACAATTAAATGGCCAAACTTGATTCTCTTTCATTCATGCTCTTAACAGTTTCACATGACAAATAGTCCACATTTAAACTACGCTGATAGAGTAATTTATGTTCTAATTAGACCACTTTATTAAATCAATTTGTGTTGCTCAGTGAGTTTGTGCGGGTTGCATGGGCTCCAATGTAAATTGCACAAACGATGATAAAATCTCTCAGTAAAGCACTTCCGATCATTAGATTTCAAGGAGGATTATCTGAGGGGTAAATCCCATTCTTCCCATTGGGGTGATAAGGAAACTGAGACCATAGAACACTTCACAGAAATCACTTGTATTAGTCACCTCACAGTCAAGATAAAAGAATTTGGCCTCTCAGGTCCTGTTCTAGAGGACAAAGTTTGATCTAATTAATCAAGTATTACCCTCAAAACAAAGAAGCATGTGTTCCAGTAGAAGCCCCCATCATTCATCCCTCTATCACCATCACTGCTGCTCAGCATTATGGTGGGAACAAACAGAAGCACATGATCTTACAGCTGGTCCATTGTCAAAATGACACATTAGCAGAAGGATTTACAGACCTCTTCGCTTACGAAATAAACGTTTGTACATTCCAAAATGTAAATGTTTTCTCTGTACAGGAGCTACACACCACAGAGAAAGCTACTCCCCAAAGGCTGTGCAGAACTCAGGGATGTAGTTAGTATATCTGCGACTTTTAAGGTTTGCTGCCTCCCCCCCAAAAAACATCAGAAACTGCGGTAGAGCAGTGTCACAAAAAAAAAAAGGAGAACTGGACACGTTTACATAGCCTCTGTGCAAAAACCAATGTTTGCCTCTCAGAGGCAAATCCTGGTCCCAGTGAAGCCAGTTAAGTGTTTTGTTAATGATGGACACTGGGTCAGGATTTTAATTCAGATTTTACTTCCAAATTTATTTCAAGAAAGATTTGCTCTGTGAAAAGTTGAGTTGATCAGGGAAGGCAGATCTGCAGTTTTCCGTATCCACAGAACAAGGAGGAAAGCTTTTCTTAAAATCGCGCTGCTTTGATTTTATTTTTTTGGTAGCTTGGGTGCTATATTGTTTTGGAACCACATGAAGCTGAAGATGACACCCATCGTCTTTGGGAGAGTTTCATCAAAAGCAAACTTCATGGAGTCTTCTAAAGGTATTTCTACAACTTCAATCAGCTCTCCTTCTTCAGGTTGGCCACCTCCTTCCCCAGTTCTCATCTGGTCCGTTACTTCCACATAAAATAAGGTCTGCCTAGAACCTGTCACACCAACTCCAGATCTGAAAAAAAAAGCAGAGAGTGAACTTTCTCTTAGGTAAAAAGAAGGCATCCAGGAACTAGGAATGGAAACCTGGGTTCTTAATACATGTCACTAAGCAATATCAAAATACATGTCCTTAGACTCTGCTGATGTCACTTGGACACTGCAAATGCAATTTTGTTAACAGAGATATCAATTGCAACTTTCATGCAGGAACACCAACACTTTTGAATACAACTGCATATTAAATGGATCTGTCTTCAAATATATTCTGCAACTTTGGAAAAATGTTAGTTTGGGAGAAAATAAAAACCAGTTTTTGAATTGGTGAGATGTTGTTCTACATACACTGCAGTCAGCAGGAGTTTTTTCAACCGACCTTAGCGAGAGCTGGACCGCATGATGACTCACAGACATTTAGAAACAACAAAATGAAGCCCCTCAGTGTATTTGCATGTTATCATGCTACATTTGTTTGCTTGGATTTTACACAAATATTTAGATTTTTACTCTTAAGAAGATTACATCCATTCACAGCTGGAGTCCATTCACAGCTGGAGTCCTCTCCTCATGGACTGGATAGATATAATAACAGAAAGGCAGCCCAAGAGCCTTTCTCTATCCTTCCTGAACTTTAGTCTTGACCCAAATGGACCACGGCAAGCACACATGTATCCGAAATAATTCAGTTTCACTGCTAAATTTGCTACAGTGGATTTAGTTGAGGATATTTTAGATTATATAGTCTTTCTTCAGCTAGATCGCTTGCTGTGTATTATACTTCTTATTTGTTAATCCTCTGTTTCCTTAGGACTATTTCATTTAGGTATTATTAAATAAGGGATAAGTACATAATCCACTCATTTAGTCCTTCCAAGAAAATATTCACATCGTAATCACAAGTTCTTCATTTCACATGATTACAAGTGACTTTTCACATTGAATCTGGATCCAAAGTTCCCTGAAACTAAGAATGAGGCATTAGGGCAAGCAGAAAAATTAGCTTCCATATAATTATACCTACAGAGGATTCTAGGATTTGTAGCAGTGTTACGATCTTAAAGTGTATATCCATACTTACCCAACCATTAGTCAACTAAATCTTTCAGTTAATCCAGCACATCACACACCATAGCAGGAATTAATCATGTGTCTCTCAGTTTGGTAAGAACACTGGCAATTATTTTGTTTGGGGAACAGCAATTACTGAAGTAAGTTTCTTATACCAATATACACTCTTATTTAAAGCACAGAATAGAGAGCAAACCGGTGACTTTGGGCAAGATGTTTCACCCTGCTAGGATCGTTCCTGTATAACTGAGAAGAGAAACTTAACCATCTTAGGCATTTCCCAGAACTTTGAGGGCTACTATGGGATTTTTTTCATTCTGGGCTCATCACTTTATTCCAGACAATAGCGGGTTTTTTATAGATGTTTGAAGCAGCAAAATGTGACCTACGAGGAGGCAGCAAAAGACCATAACAGTTTTCCCTCTCTTTGCCACTTTCACCAAAGTACAGGAACTCCTTCTTCAGTCACTCTGACTCAGTATTTGTTCTCCCGAAGGACCTCTTCTCTGCAGCCACTGTCTTTGGTACTCATATGCTATTCCGATGACCATCAGGGACGGTTTGCCAATATAAGGGCCATCCAGGGCTGACAATCATCCACAGACTGTACATGCCACTGGCACCAGATCAAATGCCTTCTCAGGACTCCCCGTGCCAGACTCTCTTTTCCCTTCTCTGATGAGAAGCTGCCTGGAAGAGTAATGCCATTCACCAGCCGTGCTGTCACTCACCTCATCTCCAGTGAAGATCCCACCAGCAGAGACACACAAATGCAGCCTGGGAAAGCAGCAGGAGTGGCACACTGGGCCCACCATGCCAGCACAATCACCCTGATCTCATTCCAAAAGTAAGGTAGATTCATTTTGCATCAAGTTGCTATCAGCAACCAGTTGCAAAAGCTGGGATGCCATTTTTATGCTCATGTGCTATCAGTGCCCTTTCTGCTGTGACGATGCCAGCCCACTTTACTAGATACCCTTTGTGCTCTCTTGGTATTATCAAGCAATAATATCTAACCTTGAAAAAACAACAGCAGAAACCAAATGCCGATTAAAAGCAAACAGATTTATTTCACAGTCCATCACAGCTGGCTATTTAAGTTCTAGTCATTTAGTGAGCAGTCTCCCACAGCTTAGTCACCTTGATTTCTGTCACTGACCCACGTGCTACCCACTCCTCACTACTATAGCTATGCCCCTTGGAAGGAGCCTCACTGAGAGAGCATATTTCTGATGGAAGAGCAGATTGCTTGTTCATATTTCGTTCCCTTTGCCTTCTTTTCTTGTGTGAGAAGGCAAAAAGGATTTTTTTTTAAATCAACTAGAGATCCAGATGTGTTTCTCTCTTTATATAGTGACTACTCGTTCTTCAATTGTTTCTGCAAGAATTGAATTTTATTAACTAAATAAACATAGGAAGACTGGGGTTCAGAGATTATTTTGGTAACTGATAATAAAAATAAAAATTACGTGTCAATTTATAATGTAAAATTTGCAAGACAAAGAATGCAGCTTGCTAGTACCACAAAAAACCAGGAGTATGCATAAAATGTTTAGTGGTCTGCTATTTCTGATGAGCATCAAGTCTGAGCTTCAACTGGCGTGCTCCACTTGAAGAATGAAAATGATCCTAAATTGAGTAAATCCATGTCCACTTGACGTTATGTACAGTTACACGCAAAAACATAGAGACTTTATTTAAGAAGGCCTTCTGTAAGTACATGCTGGCTTGATTATTTACAGCATAATCTCCTCGTATATCACCTGTGACCATTTACTTATTAAAAAGATGCAGCTGTGGAAATCACAGGAATTCACTTCCCACACTTCATTAAAGGAAGACTGCTTCCTGAGGTGCTACACAGTAAGATTCAGTTCCTTGCCACTGTAGCTCAAGTAGCATGGAGTGATTTCTAAATGCTGTGATTTCATCGTATTTACTCATGTGATACTTCTCTTAAGTCAGTGTTTCTCTTCTTATAAACTAAGTAGTGGCTACTAAATTGAATATCCTTTACAAGATGAAAGCACTGGACATTAATGTCTTCTTCCCTTTGTTATGATGCCCAAAATTACGGCATTTATTTGTATGTACTAGCACGTAATTGCCACAGAAGCCAACAAGAAATTTCCTACAATACATATTTAAAGGAAGACATACTCACATGTTCATTGTTTCTTATTTGATTACCTAATTTATTTTTCTCCGATGCAACTCTGACACAAGTTATTCATTAAAAGGTAATTAAAACTTCCAAATAAGCTATAAATAAAACTAAAGTGTGCTGCTATTAATCCTCATTCTATTCTACTCTTTGCCCCAAAAAACAGCAAATGTAACATTTCTATGACTACTTAAGAATACCCTCATTATTTAGACGAATGACTTTGGACACTATTGCATGACAATAGGGCCACAAAAATGATCAAAAGGTTGGAGCACCTCTTGTATGAGGACAGGCTGAGAGAGCTGGGGTTGTTCAGCCTGGAGAAGGCTCCAGGGAGACCTTATAGTGGCCTTCCAGTACCTGAAGGGGCGGCAGGAAAGCTAGGGAGGAGCTGTTTACAAGGGCCTGTAGTGAGAGGATGAGGGGCAGTGGTTTTAAACTAGAGCAGGGTAGATTTAGATTAGATGTTAGGAAAAAGTTCTTTACTGTGAGGGTGGTGAGATACTGGCACAGGTTGCCCAGAGAGGTGGTGGAGGCTCCATCCCTGGAGACATTCAAGGTCAGGCTTGACAGGGCTCTGAGCAACCTGATCCAGTTGAAGGTGTCCCTGCTCACTGCAGGTGGGTTGGACTAGACGACCTTTAAAGGTTCCTTCCAGCCCAACACATTCCATGATTACTTCGAATATATTAACTGCTTTTATTTATTGTTGAACTAAATGTCCATTTCAATGATTTCAAAAGGAAGTTGAAAGATATAAGAAAATACTTAATTAAAAAGGCATATTTATTACCTTTTTAAAATTGATATTTCTCTAAATGCTCTGGCTTACTCTGCCAGTTGACCTTTTTTGAATGGATCCACATGGAATGCCCTTTAGTAGATTAAATATTCTCCAAATTGCTTACTGTTGTCTTTCACAAAATTGTCCAAAAATTGATGCTGCTGACACATCATTTGTTTTAGGACCTTTGATTTGTATGGATATCACAAGTTAGCAGGTTAGCTGCTTTGAAGCTGTTCTGAGCCTCCACCTGGTTGAGGTAATGAAGTGTTTTAACACATATCCTTGGAAAATACATACACATTTCAGTGATTTTGGGTACTGGGGCCAGAGGAAGAAGAGAGCAGAAAGTGAGAAGGTGGGTCTAACTAGTAAATAGGCAACAGGCAGATGTTCTGTCTTCACTATGCTTCTGGTTTATCTCTCATTAGGAACTTGCTATGCTTTTGCACATTTACTTGCACTTGTATGATAGAATTTTGATGCGCCTTTAATCATGGTTAGATTCCTTTTTCTGCTCTCTTCTTCTCTATCCCAAGCCCATGACATATGCTTTTCCTTGCCCTGGTATTCTACGTTACAAATAAAATGCTTTTGCCACGGTCTGAAATGAGTCACCTATTAACAGATTACAGCTATATTCATTAGCTTTGCATCTGTGGAAATCACAGAGGTCAGCACACCCGAACGGCAAGTGATGAGTTTCACCCTGGGAAAACCACCTTCCTGATAAAGGTGCCTTCCCAGCACACGAGGGGCTTGGTTTGGGGCAGGGGGGGAAGCAGAGTCTGAACTCACGGCACTGGCACATGCTGAGACCCAGGACTTCAGCCTCACTCCACAGGTTTAGCACCACGTTGCCCAGACCAGGCATGTCATGGCTCATACTGACCCAGACCTACTAAGCCTGGCTTGACCTAGCTGGTTGTTCCAGATGTATTTGGATGCGTCTGTACAGTGACTGATTCTTATTTACTGCTGTGGGACAAATGCAAATGATCTATACAAAACACAGCACTGTTTTCCTCTTTATCGTGAGGATCAGTTTCCTCTAAGAAGTTTATAGTTGTTTCAATTAACAGCTACATGGCTGGCAAATACTCTGTCAAATCATTAGGGCTTAAGCTCACAAACCCTGTAACTTCAACAGCGAGATATTTTTAAAACCAGAAGTCTATTAGCACTAAGCTTTTAGCCTTGCTGCAGGGACAGTTAGAAACCTCCATTACCTTTGACAATAGCAAGTCTAAGAATGTAAGCACGTCAAAGTAAGGATACCAAAGTGGTATGGTTTTCATCACCACAGTAACTTAAAAGTAAGTTTAACACATCAAAACAAGACTGTACGCTGCATTCACATATTTCATTTTAAATAAAACACTCAAATGCTGTGATTAAATCATGCTGCGGCTTTGAAAGCTGTGGGCAACACACTTGTAGGCAACAGCAGGGCGGAGAAGCAGCTTCTGCAGAATGACTGCAAAGTGCTTTTCCTCACCTCCTGCCCAGGGGTGGGACTGGTTGGCAGAATGAGGCTGTAATGAGAGTATTTTCTATCTACTTCCTTCTTAGATCAGTGAAAATACAGGAGACAGACTGCCACTCCAACTCGTTTTTGAAATATGGCAACGGCAGCTATCACAAAGCCTTTGTTTAGCTCTTCCCTTTTATCAAATGCACGAGGAACTACACAGCACACGAAACAGAGCTCACAAAATGGGACTTTTCACTTGTCATACCTAAGTCCATAAGCATAAAGACACATTACATATGTATTTCCTATCACAAGCAGGTAACAGTATATTATTGCTTTTTTTAAAAAAAAAAAAAAGTTCTGTACAAAGTTCAAAGTCACGAGTAAGACTGAGTCCACCTGATGTGTTTGTTGATGCTCAGTAACTGAGTTTCTTCGAACCGAGCATGTGCACATGTGTGCAAATTTGTAAGCGGGGTCAAAATTCAGAGCATGTACTCAGGAGTAGCTTTGCCTCTTCTCATGTCTGGGTGCTCATCTATGCCAATCAATTATTACATTCATAAATATTACAATTTAAGTTGAAGGAACAAACATGTATGAGAAAATAAACAATATGTTACACGCCTCTGCTGCATAGCAGGGAACAAATACATTGACTTATTGTGAAGCCTTATTAGTTTAACTTCTATTTCTGATAGACAGCAATTAAAAGCTAAACTTCTCATCATTGCTTAATATTTTAGAAATATAAAATCTACGAACAGTCAACATTTACCTGTTATTATCAACACATAAACACATATTTCGGTTTTAATCTGTCAGAGCTAATGCAAAAGTCCCTAAATACAATACAGCCTTTTATAAGTTCTAAGTAGAATCTGTGTATATAGAGAATATGTGAATCATGTTTACAAACAAATGAGAAACAAATCTCTGGGTTTTATGCTGAAATCAAGATCTGCTTAAGCATGCAACATGTAAATTGATGAACGATGACATGCAGCTCCTATTGTCACTTCTTAGGACCTTTGTACAGTTCTGACATTATAAGCAGCAGGTGCAGGAAAAAAGTAAAGAAGTAATTAACATAAAATTATATTACATTATGCCATCACCCAACAGGTGTACTAGCAGGTGATCTTTCTAATTATAATGCACTCCAACATTTTCAAGGCTATTATTCTTTCTACATAATAACCTGTGAGTACGAACCATTTTTACCCCATTGCACAGAGGCTAATAGCCATAGCGCAGTAATTGGAACATCCAATACTAATTCTCTGAATGCTCTTCTTTGTTGTATACTTTTGGAAAAAAATCAAATGTAGGAAGATTAACGTAAGTACCTATGTCAGTATAGTTAGACCCTTAAACTAATCCATCTGACTTTTTTGCAGCGGAGCTGAGAACCTGCAGCTCCTTTTGTATCCAATTGACAGCCAAGGGTTTATTACAACCTCTGGGAGAAAATAAAGATGGAATGAAGGGAAAAGAAAGTTGAAACAGCAGCTCTGGCTCAACTTTATCCTGATGCTCTGAGGTTTTCTTTCAAGTTCAAATAATTTTATAAATATATTTCAAGAAGACCAAAATTTTCAAAAACTGAAAGGTTGAACTCGATTATCTTGAAGGTCTCTTCCAATTGAAAGCATTCTATGATTCTATGAAAATAATGTGTGTTCCAAAAGCAATAATATCTTTAACAACAACGTATTTTCCTGCCCCTGTCTTATAAGGAAATAAGTCTCCAAGAAGATACCTGGAAGTACTTCAACCTAAGAAAATAACTCACAGTTGAATTTCACACGGGATTCAAACTGCAAACTGATGGGATACCATGACAGATAGAAAATTTCCTCTATCCAATATATGAGTAAGTCCAAAGCTGTTCTCTTTAAAATATCTGTATTTAGGAAAAAAAAAAAAATAAATGGAGATAAGTTCACAGGTTTCTTTTAAAGCTTTTAAAAGTTAACAGTTTACTGGCAACCACTTTCATGAAGTCTCAGTTTACAACTAGACTACTACAGTATTAGCTGAATTTTATTATTGATCGAAATAGTTCCTTTACACTCACTGCATCTACTATGGATGCTCTTTTGACTGAGGCCATACACACAGCTGATGAGAACTCAACACATCAACAGGCATTAAACTTTCTGGAAGCCTCCAAATGTGGATTACCTGCTGACAGAATAGAAAACAAACTTTTTATAATACCAAAATGGGGCTACTTACTGTACGCTAAGCACAAAGGCAGCCATTTTTGTAGCCATGATGAGAAGAGGAAACTCTCCACACAAGTTGCGAATAATATAGATTTTTTTCAGAATGATTCCTGTCTCTACCTACACAGCAAAATGAACCATTTGCATTTAAATTCACCTTCCAGATGGCATTTTTCCATAATAGGAATCGGTATTTCTGATGCTTCAAAGTATGATTCCCCTGAGCTCCTCCAGCCAAGCCTCTCTTAACGTGTTTGCCTTTCTCGTTTCCTGCCCCCAGTCGAGTCTCCTTCGCTCGCTCATGCCGTACTGTCCTCCTGGTGCTCGGACAAATTGTTCCCAAGACTCTTACTCAACTACTGCAAATTCCCCAACTCCTGGCTTCTTTCCCGATCTCTCACTGACTCCACAGATACATGGTGGATCATTCAAGGTAATTAAGTCTGAGATCTGCTTAATTCAGTGCCTGACTTCTACCATGTCATAGGAGCTTTGACAGAGCTTAAGAAGGGGGTACGTGCCTTTGAAATTCCTGTAGCGGTTAATTAATTTACTCTGGTTAAGAAACATGAAGAAAATTCCCCTAAAACCACTGCTGCAGGCTCTGATAATAAATGAGAAAAACCCCACAACCTATCTTCAGATTACTTCTGAGCTTTACTGCTCCCACCACTTTAGAACAAAGTTCTGCGTGAATACAGTCTAAGTACTTTCCCCATTTTGCTAGAGAATTCTCTTCTACTGCAATGAACGTACTTTCCCCAAGTCCATTTAGTTCTCAGCCCATTTATTCTCTGCACTGTTCCTTCATTTCTTCTTCCTCTTTCTCTACTTGAATATTTTCTATTCCAGTTTCTCCCTAGTCTAAGTTCTCCCTATGCACTGTCTGCACTCTCTCTTTCTTAATTAATTAGCCACGCAACTGTATTGACCTACCTGGCCAACATTTCTCTCTTTACAGGAGATGTGTCTCTTGCTTTCCACGTCCTTCTGTCAGATCTAACTCAAGTCCTGCTCTTGTTCTAGGCAGGCAGAATTCTTCTCATGACCTGCTGCAAGGCTAAAAGGTGTGATAACACAGAAACCCTTGTTTGTACAGAAGCCAGTTCACCGCGCATACAACTCTGAGTTTTTATCTACAAAAATCTAATAGACTTAACTCAGTAATTATTAATTATAGTTATCTAAATGCTTTAATGTGGTTTTATTTGCATTAAGAAAGGAACAACAGCTAACAGACTTGCCAGGAACGTATCAAGTGCAGTCAAACATCAGCTGCGATGGGCTAACAGGTCTTGTGGATGGGGCAGCAACACAATATAACTTCAGTGTATCAAGGCTTCGAATGTCATCTAAAGTGACAGTTTCATGAAGTTAGGAGATCATGATATACTTAGAAATTGAAGAAACTGTGAAATAGGTGCACAAGTAGTATGAAAATGGTACTCATGGAGTGGGTATCAGTGTCAAACTGGAAATACAAATGAAATAGGATTATACTGGGGACCATCCTCCATTCAGTACAATTCAATACAATTCAATATTTTGCTTTAGGACTTAGAGGTTGAAATACAGACTGCAGAGAGCAAGGCTGAGATGATAAATTATTTATAAGAAGCTAGAGATGAATATTAGAATTCAAAATCATCCCAACAACTTGGAGAAATGGTCTGAAAAAATGGAATGCAATTCAGTAAAGGCCAGTTTGAGGTTTGAGGCCAGTATTGAGGCAGCAATAATGACCAGCACAAACACAGACAGGAGGTGAATGACAGTGCAGCACTGCTGCAGAAAATAGTTTTGAGATAGGTGAGACAGTAATGTACCCTAAGTCAACAACTTAATGCCACTGCAAAAGATGTAAACATCATCCTAAAGCATATAAACAAAAATCATCTGTAAGGCTGGGGAGATAATGCTTCCACTCTGTCTGACACTGGTAAAGTCCCTGTGAAAATACTGTGCTCCACTTTGGGCACCATGTTTTTAAGAAATAGGCAGACCAGACAGAGGGGAGGCAAAGGACAGCAGAAGAAATGATCAGACATCTAGAGAACATGGTCTAAAGAGAAAGCTTAAATCAACTAGGATAGTTCTGCAAAAGCAAAACTAAAATAAAGCTGCAACATGTTTGAACAAATATGTGGAAGCTGCACTTCAGACAGAATAGTGAAACCACCAAGAGAGGCTACAAAACAATTGTATTTTAGAGAAAGGAGAGATACACATTTGTCAGAAATTATTTAAATCCAGCTGAGATTTAACAAGAGGAACAGTCTAGATGAGATCCTCCCAAACTTCTTCCAATTCTGTTCTCTAAGGCTTATCTCTGACCTGATGCACTAGATCAGTAACTAATACAGAGCAATTATTATACGGGTCACTGGGATGACAGATAAGAGGAAGAGTATGATATACTGTAATTATTAACAGAATGCATATGCAATAATATAATGCTTTATGCCAATGCTTTGTATTGACAGTTACAGCATTAGACATCAGCATAAACCATTTGTTAAAACCTGTTACATTCAGATAAATCCCAGAAAATCTTATATGTAATATAGCCACTAAGGGAAAAATGTCCTTAGATCACAGGGGAACCAATTACTTCCCGTCTTGGCATCAAATCTTAAAGGATCAGACAGATACGCCAGCCTTTTGCTGAAGGAAGAACAGGAGACTCCTAATAGGAAGACCATAACATGGTCTAATACAGAGCACAGGAAGTCCAACAAAAGAAACTGTAAAATACCATATTTGAGGCTTCAACCTTTCATATGAATCTAAAATACTATACAGGCTGACTTCAACATGGATCACCAGGGGCAGAAAGCTGTGCCCACACAGACAAAGCAGAATTGAGGGATTAACATATTAAGTGCCCTTTGCACGGGTCTCAACCCAAAATTCCAATTGTATATTCTCTTTCCAAGTCAGTGCAATTAAAAAAAAAAAAAAAGTGCATAAGCAATCACCTGTAAGATACATTCCTCAACTAAGAAACACACAGATGTAAATTGTTTTAGCCAGATGTAAATTGTTAATGTCGAGTCAAACTTCTACACTGAAGCTACAAACTTGTACAGCTACAGAAATTCTATTCTACTCTTCCTATCCTGTGTTTGTATACACTTACATACATATACATATGCATCTATCTGCATGCTATAGCCTGTCAGCGTCACCCAACCTATGAAATTCTATAGACAGCTTTTGCTCATATATCCAGAAGGCACTTTTTCTTTCAGTAGAACAAACCCTTAATCTAGTTTCAAGGAGTTATAAAAGACAGCTCCTGTGATTCACCCCCTCCCTTCAACAGAAGCACTGCTTCTTAATCCAGCAGGAAATAACATTTGCCAGGATTGACAGCTGTGGATTTGTATTCAATTCCCAAATTAAAAACCAATGACAGGGCCTAGTTCAATGGAGATGTCAAGCAAAATAAAGAAAGTAACAAAAACCTGCTGCTTTCTATGTAAAATACAAACATACATACATTTTGGATAACAATAAAAGATAAGAAGGAGATACAATGGGATTAAAGCTGTGTGCAAAGTTTCTTTTTTTTCCTCATTTTTCTTCCTCTCCAGCAACTCACGTTTTAATTTTCCTTACATATTAAGCTTTTCTCTTACCCCTAATACATGTTTTAAATCACGTTAAAATCTATTTCAACAACTATTTGAAACTCTGCAAAAATATAATGTAAAATATTTCATAGTAAAATCAGCAAAATCTTCCTACGTAACAACAATTACTGTCCTATTCAAAGAAAGCTTGTTTACAGCCCAAATATTATGAAGAGATGTAATGGGACAGGTTCTCATGCTTCTGCAAAACTGCATTAATAGTAAATCAGAGCCTATCTTGGGCAGCTTCTTTTGTTAATCAGAATAATAAGAATCAGAGATGAAAAATGCTTGTCACAGTAAAGTCAGGCTATTTTCTAGCACTGTAACCAATTGATCTGAAGAGCCCAATGCAACTTTTCCCAGTTCTAACAGTCTTTGGAATAAATCACAATAGCATCATTCTTACTGGGAATTAGAACCCGTAATTATGAGTTTATAATTCTTTAAGTCTCTGTAAATACTGCTCCCTTGGTTGCTGAAAATTACACCTTTCACATACTTTCAGATGTCCATGTTTCTCCAGTACGTGGCTTAAATAAGGGAACAGGGAACATTAGTCTACAGTCAGGTCAATTCGGCAATCTGTGAAACAACAAAATGCAAAGTATTTTAACATGCTGTTATTTACCTGTAAGAAGTGATCCTCTTCATGTCTGTAACGGGAACATGATAGCCACACTCTTCTAGGACTTCTCCACATGCAATTTCTTCTAAAGAGAGGTCTGGTTTGTCTACAATGCCAGCACAGAGTTCATAGGTCACTCCTACCGCTGCAGGCAAGGGATCCTCTAGATGAGAGAAGCCCTCCTTGTCCTGATTCTGAAAGACTTGAGGACGATGCTTTTCTACTTCACACATGTAAACAGCTTTAAAAAAAACAACAACAAAAAAAAACACAAAAGAAAAAGAATCAAGGGAAGGATATGTTAGTATATTCATATTAAATAAAGATGATATACAAAAAATTTGGCTGGAAATTTATAACCATCAGAGTACTTGAGAGTATCAAGGAATTCATTTGTGTTATCTCTTAAAATTATGACATGCTGAAATTGGATTTTTAAAGAACAAAAGCTTTTTTGCCACTTCTGAAAAACTATTCTTTAGCTCTATTTGTGCTACATTGTTTGGAATTAATTCCTGCACACCTTAAAATAAAGTTTAAAAAAAGGAAGATAGTTCATCCAAGAAGTCCAAGTCCCAGAAGATCCACACAGCTTCCATTTGTTGTGCAATGCAGGTATCAGGATTTAATTTAAACTCTGCAGTTATCTTGCAGGAAAGTTGGGTTGCACATTATGTACCATGTGCACAATGATGAGTCTTTCAGCCTGTCAACTCAGCTGTTATTTAGAAAGGGTATGAAAAGCATGTATGTTTGTTAGAAAAAAAATAAATCCTCTTTTGAACATATAGGTCCTTGCACAGATTCCTGTGTTGAGTCTGAAAAAAGACTTCTTGAATTAATCTACAAACAGCTGCCACTGTAATGCACTCCTAAAGAAAGTGCAAATGCCAGATTTTAGTCCTTATTTAAGCAAAACCTCTCACTGATGTCCACAGATAGTTTTGCCTGAGAGAGAACTGCAGGACTGGATGTTACCACACAAATAATCAGTACTGACAATTCTGCATCGTTTTAGCTTTAACTTACACATATAATCACATTTGTTTCTTCCCCTTTGCTTTTCATGAAAGATTACCATCAATGTGTTATTAAAAAAACTGAATAAAACTATTTTAAAAGTTGAAATTATTTTAAGTCCATTCAAATATTTTAAATATTTCGTATGAACATAATATGGTTTTCAAATGAGCTTATCTTTTATTTCCCATTCTAAATCTTGCAGAACTGGTGTATAAAAGAGCGCAAGTTTAATGGACAACTTTTTGCTCTTCCAGTTACTGGATTTAGCTTATAATTTCTTTAAACTGTGATATACAACAAGGTCTGTATAGAAATGTTGTCACATAAAAGTACCGCCGTGACTTCTCAGGCACTTGATCTCTGAGGAAGAGCCCATGTCCCAGAAATGTGTGCCTGGGCTCCCTCTGCAATGCTTCTTGCCACAGTTTGGAAGCGCAGGATAGCAAGATCAGCACTTGAAAGTCAGATACCTTGAACCTTAGAACTTTGAAAGCTGTTTGTAGTAGGTACATCTATACCTTTGAGATTCAAACGGTTAAGGAGAAGCCTCCATTTCTAAATTGAAAGAGATAACTAAAGCTCAGTTTTCTTTTTAAAATGCAGCATGAAGGCAGTAAAAAAATATTCCATGCAGACTCTGAGGGACAGATCTTTGAAGGGTGTCTATTGTCATTATTCCAAAAACTTCTAAAAGCTATGACAATTATCATAAATGAGAACTACTTCCAAGAGCTCTCCAAGATGAGCCAAATACTCTTAAGGGTTTTATTGCTTTTTTAGTATTGACATATCCATATCAGGAAATACAGAAAGGAACAACATATGCATTCCACTAAGGTCTTGGGCATTAAAACGGGGTACAGGTAAAAGTGTGAGGTACAAAAATATGTTACAAGTCTGTTACAAGTCTGCTGAACGCCTAAAAACCATCCTGTCATTCTGGCAGGCATCTGCCGTTCTCCTTCTCCTTCAGCACAACTGGGCTTCACGTAGATCAAAATCTACATTCCCACAAGGCCCTAACCCAGCAGTCCTCTTAAGAGCAAGGTCCTCCAGGGTGCCAATACTTAAAGCCCAGTAACAGCTTTTCTCTGCAGATAAGGAAGAAAAGAAGTGGTACCAAGTATTAGAGCAGTCACCAAGGAGCTGGAGTATGAATTCACTATCACCAGCCTCAAAAAGGTTCCAATTCAATTTATTTCTCATAGATAAGCAAATCCTAGAAAACAAGCTGCCTGCTAGTACTGGGGAACAGAGGAGTCCCTCAGACCTCTCCTGAAGGTGGAAACTGACTGCACAGGTGAGGGACCAGAGGAGATAGAAGTACCAGCTGGAAATGCACTCTGTGGCCTGTTGCCCATGGGCATGTTCCTCAGAGGGAAACCTGTGACTCTCCTCTTCCTCATCACAAGGCTGTCAGCTTATTGCAAATGCACAAAAAGTGTGGACAACAAAGACTAGAAGCGAGAGCTCAGCTCCCAGTACAGCTACCCACCCACTACTCCTGTGTCCGCTCCCTTGTCTTCGATGGCTTATGCCACTTTGGTCAGAAACTGCCACTTCATCATCACCAAGCAGTCTCCTCCATCATCAGATGGACACATGTGATGAGCAACACCACAGTGAGGACTCAAACAATCATCTAGCGCTCATCAAACATCTTGACTAATTACCCTGGAGCCACTCAGCTGCACGAACTCACAGAGTGGAAACTCCAGTAGAACTGATGCAGTTGCCTTTCTTTCTGCAAAGCTGGGGCGAAGGATAGGTGGCTCCATCAAACTCATCAAGTAAGATCGTAACTGTTATTCAAAGCAGCTTTGTTAGAGGACTCACAGAGGGACATGTCTGCTACCCCTAAAGAGAAGCAAACAACAGTATGGACTGAGGGATCAGTGGGATTTAGCTGACTGGGGAACGTGCTAGCTTTTCTTTAAACTTCTGATTTCTCTTTGACTGCACTGGTGTTTTGAAACCTGAAACAGAACATGGCTTATAATTCAAATCTTTGATACTGTTTCTTTTCAGCCATTGCAAAACCAAACATCACAATCCACTGAAAGGTCGTAAGTGAAAAAAAAACAGGGCACATGTTCATACTAACCCTAACCTTTCCCAAGAATATATTATTTTTTTCAAAATTGAAAATGTGTGGTCTATTGCCTATCACAATGAGCACTGCCAGTCAGTCATAGGTAAGGAATTAATATGGAGACTACTGATATAATGCCAAGATATACATATAACTTTTTCCTCTCTGCTTCTTCCAATCACCATTCAAGATGATCTAGAGTCCACATGACACTGAAATATATGGTCCTGTCTCCTCACCCTAGTTGTGTGCTCTTACCACCCCTCAAGCCAGCATGAACTCTTTCAGGCCAGTGAAATAAGCTGCTTAATTCTCAGAATTTTCTGTTTGCAGCCTCCTCCGCTGGGGCTGCATAAAGGCTGGTGCTGCAAAAAGGGATGGGGTGGGAATGTACGTACAGGGAGGGATGGCTGCCTTACAAGCGGCACAGGCTTCAATGGGAAAACCCGAAGAGGACACCCCAGCCTGAGGAAAGGCAAGCGCATGTGTCCGCCTGCACACGTGCAGGGGCCGAGCCTGGTGTGGAAGCGGCAGCTGTTCGCTCACAAGTGACAAGCTATCGCCTTCGCCATGGGACCCCAACAAGAAGCCAGCAAGGAGAAAAATCTTAGCCTTTCTTTTTGCTTTATGGAACAGGCACCAAGGCAGATACCAATCATGGAACGGAGGTACAGTTACGGTGATGTGAGTAACACCAGGGCATGGTTGCGATCACTGGATGGCGATGGGGTGTCTGACTGACCCCTGTCCCTAGGGCCAGGTTTCTGAGCGGCTCCAGCCTCTGAAACAGCGTAACTCCAAGAACAGTCCAGTCTTTTAAGGTAGATTTGACATTTCCATATGGATGATGTAATGAACGTGTCACTTTCAGAACATATAAATGTATATATATATGCGCACATATATGAAAGCTTCTGCCTGAGACTGCCTCAAAGAGAGCAACAGCTATATGAGCCGTTTTATTCAGCTGGCAAATAGAAGACATTGGATCATTGATAAATAAATAAACAAACACTTTTTAATAGTCAATATAGGGTTTCATGAGAAGCATGTGCTGCCAGTATAACAGTGCTGTACAACAAGAGTCTGTCAATCACTGTCAGTAAGGAAGGACAGCACAAAACCACTCTAGAAAGTTTCCCATGAAGTCTACCATGAACAGTCTTGAAATGGTCTCTTAGCAACAGTCAGTGAAATATCTGTCACTTTTTTTTAATTAACATGCAGAGAATATGCATTTAATTTTTAACTTCCAGAAAATAAATATGCTTTGAATTAAAATGGCTGATACACAAATTCTGGGGAAAAAATAGCTTATTAACCTAAATTCATAATAATAACTGGTAACATGGAGCTGGCCACATATAGATTAAAAAGCATACAGTCTTGAAATTCCCCCGTTTTAAGTTCCCAAGTATACAATGCAAAATAACACATTAAAAAAAAAGGAATATTTAAGATTAAAAAACCCCCGAAAATACTGTGCTTCTGCACAGAAGCTGCCTACTAAATATCAGACAGGTTAAGAAGGAACTTCAAATAAAAGCCATCTATTGCATGGTCATTTAGAGCAGTTTGTAATTTCACCCAAAAAGTGGACAATGACAAGCTCAAACGCAAAATGTAAAGCTACTCTGATCATTCGTTTCCTCTGTAATGAAAATTTCCCTGGTAAGAAATTCTGACCAGCTGAAAAGGCTGGGCTATCATACAAAGAAACAGAATATAGAACAAAGATTTTATCACCACAGATGCACCAACTTTTAACTGCTAAACCCTTAAAAGCTTGCTTCGCTAAAGAGCAAATGTAAATCTAAAAAAAAGAGGATTACCTGGGCGGAACTGCTTCACCACAACAAAGCACTGCCGCGAAGTATTAAAGATCAGGATTGACACACTGAGGAAGAAAATAAAAAACAAAAGATCAATGCTTTATGAAGGATTAATGCAGAACTATTAAACTTACATCTTGTGAATTTAATTTTAACTACATAAATACATGGAAGATTTATTACTAAAGCCACAGTGCAACAAGATCCTTACCCAAAAATCTATCAAGAGGGATAGATAATGGGTCATATTCCCAAAGTCCATGAGAATTTACTCCAAATTGAGTCACTTATGTATCCTGCCGTGCAAAGGAAGCTGTCAATCAAACGCCTTCTTCCCAACATAAAAAAAAGAAGTCCAACTCTAGGAACACTGCCAGATAGTAATAACAAGATGAAAAAGTTCTTAAAATAAAAACATTTTCCTCCCCTGTAGCAGTCCCAGATTTGGATAGTCTAACTCTTAGGCACAGTCTAATCTCACTCAGAGCCAGAGACTTCCGTACAAGCACAAAGCATCTCCTATCTCTGGCTACTTGGGCCTTAAAACAGACACATCCAAGCCCAATTTTGTACAAATTTTAAACCAGAAGCAGTTTTCATGGTGACCACATTCAATGGCTTAAAAGTCACATTTTAATCTTTCTTCCACCCTCTTTGTTTGTTTGAAATATGTGTCACAGGGAGACTCAACAGGCTGAGTATTTGGAAATGCTCTGAAAGCGCTCACTTAAATTACTCTTGGATTTTACTAGTTAAAAAAAATAAAATAAGTTTCTCTCTTTAGTTGGTAGCCCATTAAATCCAGCAAAAACAAGTGTATATTTTGCTTATTACCATGGTAGCGTTCTCTCATTTGTTATGCCTCGCTCTGTGCAATTGGAAAGTTAATTCATTATTCTATGAATTCTACAATAGATTAGACTACCAATGGCATATTTGCAGAGTTGAGTCAAATTTTCAACTTTCCTTGTAAAATAGCTGTATGTTTATTCTCCCGATTTGATTTAATAATGAAGTCTCAAGCTGCAAGAGAAACTGCTATTTGATGATTATTAAAAATAATGTTAATGTTTATTATAATAACATATAAAAACCAAAACAGAAGGGAGAAGTCCAGATGTTAACATTTACATTCATGGCTGCTATTCTCAAAGACCCGTACTGCATATTGATGGCTTCCTGCCCCAGGAGATATCATTTGCAGCAATTTTAAAGCCAAGGTTTTTAGCCTTCAGAGAGGCTCTGTTAACTGGCACAGGGCTTCTTTCTGACCTAACAAGAACGGTGTAGGTTGCTTCAAGAAGTGAAGTTAAACCACAGACTACAATGTATTTTAAGTTTACTTAAGTAAGTTTACTTAAGTACTATTCTTTGATCTTTTTTTGTTCTCTTTTCCTTCGCGTGACGGATCCTCTCCCCAAAGGCATACTGTGGGAGGGCATTAAATAAAAAAAAAAGAAAGGAATTACTGCTACTGAACCTTTGTTTTTTGTTCATGGGTCTAAGGATGTGCACTGCCTGAAATTGGAGATGGCAGCAGTCTAAAGCTGAGGTTAAAGAGAGGAGACTTCCTGAAGCATACGGTTGCCCTTTACCTTTCTTTACATCCACCACCCCAGACACAATCTTTCACTTGGCTTGCCTTCCTCAGCATGTCTCATTCAATAACTCATAGCAACTAATTAAAAATGGCTCAGCTATTAGACGTTATTTTTTTTCCTAAGAGTCAATCACTTGAGATTTTTATGGAACAGATGGGAAAATTAAAAACAATCTGTCAGAATTAAGGAACGAGATCAAATTAAGCTGGAAAGGAGTAGCAGCAAGTTATTACAATTGTCTGCTTCGCACACCAGCTTGAGATGAGAGGGTACAGAAATGGCACAAATCTGTAGAACTTTCTATTTAATTACTCCTAATTTTCTGAGGGACTGACAAACAATTTTGAACATAAATTTTCATTTTTTAACAAACCACAACACGCAGGTGGTAATATTTCTTATCGGAGCTGGAGAGTCATAGAGGAGAAAGTCCAGAATTACACCTTAGGAGTGTGACATCATAAATGCCATTTAGTATTTCTTATTCCACAAGAAACAACATAACATGAAAAATTTCCACAGGTCACTAGGTCTCTAACTTCTGAAAACCCATTTGAAGCTGCATTCAGGACAGTTATTTGAGTATTACAGAAAGTTAGGGCGAGGCTGTTCAACCGATCTACGTGGAGGAACCCATAAGCTGCTGCTTTCAATGCGTTTCCTTACTGCTGCAACGATCCAAATATGTGGGTTCAGCTGTTTGGTCAGGCCTATAAGGAAAGCATTTATCCTATGGAGTTCTACATCATCATACAAAGAATTCATTAAAAAAATATCTAGGTTACTATTTTTACAGATGATACAGGCTACCACAAAGCACTACTACAAAAGTAGAGTTGTAAGTCCATTTTCAGGGGTATCATGCCACAGCACATTACAAGGGTATTCGATTTTTCAAAGCAATTCCCTTTAAGATATTACAATTGATCCTATTTTACAATATTATATATGCATCTGTAAGCTTAGAAGTGATCAACAAAGACTAAACATATAACATAAAAAAATTAAAACATTCACAATTACTTTTTGGGAACATCTCCACAAATAAAAGATACAGAACTTAAACAAAGCCCAACCTGTATGGTAGGAGAGAAAAATCACACAGAACCACTACAACAGTAAAAAAAAAAAGCCTGGCCAAATTTCAAAAAAAAGGGTAAGAATATTAGGCAGCAACAGGCTTCATGTGTCCACGTCCCAATGAGGAGCACAAGACCACTTCTTTGTTATTTTTTATGAAGAAAAAGAATACTCAGATGTAAAATGATCAAGATGGATCCAAAACTTGGCTCTGTAACTTAAAAACGAGCTTTAAACACATTTGCACAAACAAAACACTGTCTCAGCTTAGACCTGCAAATCTTTTCATTTGGGGTGGCAGATTATTACTTTTTACCATATTCCACACCTGCACATCTCTGTTGACTACTCCTCTAGCAGCTGACACTCGGGGAAAATGCCGGTGTAAAAGCAGTGGTCATGAATGCAAACTCAACGTCACTGAGCCAGAACCTGCACCTGGAGTGCACAGAACTGCTGCAGGCAGGTATCACATTCGGTACCTGCCACTGGGCTTGCCACCTCTGTAGGCAAGAGCTGGCTGAGAAGAAAACTCCTTGCAGTGTGCTCTTGTGCTCTGTGTGTCAGTTGTGTCACTTTGAAGCTAAATTTCACTTCGGTAAGACATAGATCAGCTTAGAACCAATGGAGGAGACCTGGCTCCTCCATACTGCATCTGTCAGTGGCTGAACAGACTACGACTGAACAGAAAGACAACGTATTAAGAGACAACATGAGTTTGCACAGTGTCTTCCAGAGCTGGTGAAGACCACAGGCTTGCTCAGGCTTCAGTGCAGCACCTCCTTGGCTTCCCCCTGCTCTCTTTATACATACAGTGAATAGCTACTCAAATTACAGGAGACTTTTTCCCAAAGACAGCATGCACATAAACAAATTACTGTGAGTAACGCAGGATACCATTATTTCTATAAATATAGCAACAATTAAGGTAGTCCTAAAACATTTTAAGAAAGATATACACCTAAAATGTCAGCGAGACATATCTACAAGGAGCAGCTAACCTGTTTCTTGAGCTTTTACTGTACTCAAGTTTGCAGTTAAGGTGTGCATCATCTTGGTATCTAACACTATGTTTTCTTAAAGGGATTTCTAGCGTTCAGTCAAGGATATCATGTAGCATTTAACCAGTTAAACTTCCAAAAACCCCTAACTGAAATAGGTAACTAGCAGGAATCTTTAATGGATATTTGCCTTCCCTAAAATGTCTAAGTCAATGGGCAGAAATTACATACAACTGACCTATGAACATCTTCAACACACAAGCCCAGAATCTTAATTCCTCCTCCATCTTTAAGACTATCATTGAAAGAGAAGATACCCACCTAAAACCAACCTTTACAATTGAGAACACTACTTCTAAGCGTTTAGAAAATTACTCCATTGCGTGCCATTGGCCTAGAAAACTGTTTCTAAATTTTTCCCCTTCCTCCAACGTAGCACAGCTGTGTATTTACTGAACTCATGGTAACTGATGCCTTACAACATTCCAGCACAGCAGACATTTATGTAGAAAATCCATGACAACTTCACACGCTCAAACCTGAGAAAGGAAGGTGATGTTTTCAGGAGGAATGTAAAGAACACAGTATTTGACCACAGCTGTTACGAGGTAGGGGACAGATGAAAACTGACATCCTGTTAAAATGTGCACACACATACACAGGGACAGAAAGTTAATTCTTCTGAAATAAATCCTGCCAGTTAAGATCAGCAAATGAGCTTTGCCAAAGCTACAAGAATGTGTATGTCTAGAGCTCCAATACTTGGAGGAAGGTTTTGGCAGGTGAGGGTTAAGGAGTCTGGGAGATTTTTTGTGAGTTTTTTTTTGTTTTTTCATTGCTTTTTTTTCTCTTCTGAGAAATACTTTTGCTTTTTGTTGTTGTGGTTTTTTATGTAGAAATGTAATTTCACCTTGTAGTCATCAGTTCGGTAATCTTCTGTCTTGATGATTTGTCAGTTATTGACCTGGGCTACAGTCAATCCACAAGCAACTGCTAACACTTCCGAATTGCTTTTCATGAGTCAAACTTTTAAAATCCGTTAATAAATAAAGATTGATTCAGCCTTTCATTATTCTTAGACGCGACATTAATGCATTCCCTACAACTGTGAATTTGCAAAACAAAAGAATTTTTTAAAAAACACTTCATAGTAATAGCAGAGAGAAGGACAAGATTCTCTGGTGTTTCTGTGAATTAAGTAAGACCCTCAAGGCTGGAGAGGAGGATTTTTAATGATAATCTTGTACTAATACTATAGTATGCTAAGTAATGTGGTAATACAGGCAAAGAAACTGGCCTTTCTTTAATCATTGTAAGAGCAACTCGGTATCTACTTGTGCCTAGGATGAGAATTGAATAATGAAAGATAAAGCACTTAAACCAGTCTGACGTTAGCACTGAAAGTCAGAGCTTCCGAGCTATTAAACTAAGCCACTTCCATCTGCTTTTAAAGGCTAGAAATTATCTCAAAATTCACTGTGGAGCTTACAAACAATAATGTCAGCTCCACAGTGGAGACTTTAGGAAGTAGTTATTTGATTTTTTTTTAAGAAATACAATAGATCAATGAAAACAAAACACCAGAGCCCCCACGACACTATCAGAGTCTGCAGTAATTCAGTTACCATTCTCAAAGAAAACAACAAAAAAGAATGGCAGATTCCAAAAAATAAACACACAAATGGCATGTAGGAATAAGAGCAAATTAATAATTTAAACAGTCCCCTTGACTCTCAACAGATATTTTTTATTAAAAATCCTTTTGATACAATCAGAAGAAAATGATCAAATGTAGTGTGCAACCACAAAAGTATTTACAGATATATTCATCTCAGCTGGAGAGTATGTGAATATAAAACATACATGTAATATTTTTCCCTTTATGGATTATAAGGGAGAAAACGTCAAGACCTATGAATCACACTAGAAAGGAAGTTATTAAGAAAATAAATAAATTATTTAGAAGTCCTATAATTATTTTAGCTTAAAAGTATAAATTTGTTTCTCTTCTTGAAGTTTTAGGATTTTGGCTTCCTTCTAGGAATATTATGTTTGACAAACACATTAAAGCATTTTAGTGAACAAGTGCCTTTTTCTTGTCCAAATCAGAAATGACTGCGCTTCCAACTTTAAAGTGATTATCAAAAAAGACCTCAAACTTGTTTGAGAGCTAACAATCAAAATTAATTCTTTGGGGGAGATTCATCCTTTAGGAGCACCTACTTCACCTTAAATTATATCAAAATTATTTTTGATGACCATGAGAAAGAATTGCACGTGGCCCCTGTGCCGATTCTGTATTCAAATCAAGCACCCATTTCAGAGAGGGACACAGCCCTGAAAACTCCCAACCTGGTATCTGAAGTGCTGTCTTCTTCTTTTTATCAGAGCAGCATCCAATTCCTTAAGCCAGAGAAAACAGTCCATTCGTTTTCAGAACAGACACGTAATAAAGCTGTACCCTTTGATTATTCTCCAGTGCAATTCCTTTAGTTTCCCAGAGCTTTAAGTATAATGCAGATAGTCCTGAGATTAAATGTGTGTGCTTGCGCAATCTCTACTGGTTCATTTAAGTCTTCCTTCAAAGCATTTTACATTTTTCAAAGGCCCAACACCAATCCAATTGGCTGCTTAAAATGCAGCCTATTACAAAAGCAAAGCTATAAGCTCCTGACAAAAACATTCAGCCTTTCATACTAATCACAGATAAAGTGGATTTGGCAAAAGATAATTAGAGATGTCTAGAAGACTTCTGTATTCTGACGAAATTTGAACGCTTTCTTCAGTATGATGTAAATATTTAATGCTAAGTAAAACCAGAAAAAAAGTGGTAAGACATCTACACTTAAGAAAATAAATGTTACTTTGGGAAAAAAAAAATCACAAGGAAGATAGGTTTCGGTAAACTGAACTGCAGTAGGAAGTTGTCCATGACACCAGAAAGCAGGAAGCATATGTTTGGTTAATCATCAGACCGGTGGAAGAATGAATTAAGAAGTGCTAACAAATCCATATACGTGCACTTTTAAAACACTACGTCTATTTGTAAAGTTGTAATCTGTTCCCAGCTAGAGAACACAATGCAGGACAATTTCTTTGGAATAAACAATTCTCCCAGCACCGTGTTTTCATATAACAAAGAAAAAAACTGAAATTAAATTCAACTGCAAAATAAATGAAACATCAAAGCACGTTGCTCTCAATAACATTCTTTAAGTGTCATATCTTGGCCTGTATCCCGGGATACCCTTGGAAATGACACACTGCATCTCAATGGGATTCTTTCAACAAAATATTTTAATAAATAAATTCAGGTTTTATGCTAACTTATTTGATTAAATAAAGCTTTGTGGGCATTATGTGCAACAGATGTCAGAGCCTGATGGGCTTTTGTTTCAATTCCTAATCATTTGTGAAACTGCCGTTTACAAATGCTATCAGATAATAAGACCAATAAATAATCCATCTAAAAGGCACAAGTACGACTCCATTCTGAAATGGCAACAAAATAATCACATTTCAAGGACAGCTCACAAACTAAAAAGCTCAAGTATTCTGCCCTAGCTAAAGTAACAGCCAAACAAGCAACTTTGCTTCTTACCTAGCAAAACCCAAGTATGAAGTGAATAATACAATCTTTTGCCCAGTATAAAAGTATAGTCTCATTACCATTACTGAGAAATATAGGCTGAGAAATAGGCAGTTGTTCACATTTTACCTAATTTACCCTTTTCTACAATAATGGTGTCAACAGTTTCCTCTTTTCCAAGAGATATTTTCAGATAAAGTTCTAAAAATATAGGCACTCTGATTATAGAACTATTTCCTAGCTTTCCTAAGATTATTTTTACCAATTCCAAATGCAGGCCATGACCATGCTACTATCTCTAGACCATGGAAAAACTTCTGCCAGTCTTCGCACAGAACTGCTTTATTTCAAAACCACCTGGAAGCACAGGGAAGATTCTTGATTGCAGCGACTCTAAGAGAATAAACATCCACTTACTTTGCGTATTACTGCAAATACTAAAACCGAAATCCCTATAGTTGTATAAATAAGCTGCCTCTAATCTTGATACCAGAAACCTGTATTTAGAAAATTTTGAATAATTAGCCCAAACTCTTGTTTACCTGCTTTGTTTTAAGAATTCTTAGGGATTTCATTCTTGAAAATAGGCAAACGTTTCATCTCCCAATGAAGCGATGCCCTCAATAAAGATTTTATTGCCATTTTATGGTATTTCAGTGACACAGCTGAGAAGAGTTTATATGCTATTTGGTGCTTTCATAAAGAAGTGAGAGGCTTTTGTGTTTTTCTCTGATAATATTACAGCATCAAATATACTTGTTTTTTTGTTGCCTCATTGCTATAATTTTATTTAGATAGGATCACAGAATCATAGAATGTTCAGGGTTGGAAGGGACCTCTAGAGATCATGTAGCCTACCCCTCCTGCCAGAGAAGGATCCCCTAGGGCAGCCATTCAGGAACGCGTCCAGGTGGGTTTTGAAAGTCTCCAGAGAAGGAGACTCCACACCCTCCCTGGGCAGCCTGTGCCAGGGCTCTGTCACCCTCACAGTAAAGAAGTTTCTCCTCATGTTGAGGTGGAACTTCCTATGTTCTAGTTTACGTCCATTATTCCTTGTTCTACTGATGGGCACCACTGAAAAGAGATTGACCCCTTCCTCTTGACACCCACCCCTCAGATATTTATATATGTTAATAAGATCCCCTCTCAGCCATCTCCTTTCAAGGCTAAACAGCTCCAGGTCTCTCAGTCTCACTTCACAGGAGAGATGTTCAAGTCCCTTAATCATCCTTATAGCTCTCTATTGGACTCTCTCCAGTAGGTCCCTGTCTCTCTTGAACTGGGGAGCCCAAAACTGGACAGAGTATTCCAGGTGTGGTCTCACCAGGGCAGAGTAGAGGGGGAGGAGAACCTCCCTAGACCTGCTGGACACACTTTTCTTAATGCCCCCCAGGATCCCATTGGCCCTCTTGGCCACAAGGGCATGGTGCTGTCCCATGGACAACTCATTGTCCACTAGGACTCCAAGGTCTTTTTCCATGGGGCTGCTCTCCAGCAGGGCAACCCCTAATCAGTCCTGGTATTTCAGGTGTTATTCCTTCCCAGACGCAGGACTCTGCACTTGTCCTTACTGAACTTCATGAGGTTCCCCTCTGCCCAGCTCTCCAGCCTGACCAGATCTCGTTGGATGCCAGCACAGCCTTCCTGCGTTTCAGCCACCCCTCCAGTTCTGTATTATCAGCGAACTTGCTGAGGGTGCACTCTATCCCCTCATCCAGCTTGTTGATGAAGATATTGAACAAAATTGGAACCAGTACTGATCCCTAGGGATCCTAAAATAGCAACATCTTAAAAGATAGTATATATGCCTGCAGAATTCCTGCCACATAAGCAGAGGATCTCTCAAGCCCTCACTTAAAAAACTTCACAAATGAAAACCAAAAAAACACAAGTATTAAGTGCATTTTATTTGCAAATATCATATGCAAACAAATCATGTAATTACTTAGGTTGAAGGAAACTAATAGGCTACCATTTTTTTTCATTCTATTAGGAGAAAAATATCATTATCCTGATAGCATCCTTGATAGACAGATATCAAGTCTAGACCTGAATGTTTTCAATAACTGTGATTACAAAACATGCCTTCCTAGATTGTCTTATAGCCTACTGGTAAAAACAGTTTCTTAGTATTTAATTTAAAAAATATTTTCCATAAGACATCATTTCTTGTTCTGTCATTGATTACTGATGAAATTAAACGATTCTGGCCTGCTGTATAAGATCCCTTTACATTTTTTCATGATAAGCAGTATTTTTTCTCTCCAGTTGTGCTATCCTTTGCATGGACATGCCCAGCCATCATTACCTTCTCTCTGCTATTATTTCCCTAAACTTCATCATTTTTGTTGTTTGTTGAACTACATCCAGTTTATTTTAAACTGTGCCTTATCTTCTGCACTATCTTTGAAGATAATCAAGAAAATTCCACACCTCTGACACCCTGGAGGAGACATTTACAAAGACAGACATGGTTTACAGCACAACACCACATTATTGAACATAAAAGGCACACACCACTCGAGAAATATTTTAATTTTTTACCTATAGAGATGTTAAAAAGCTGTATTTTACCCATCTTAAAGCTACTGTGACAACTCTTGCACAAAGGAAGCATCTGGGTTAAATTTCATGGTGTCTTATAATACACTAGGACATTAACCAGAAAAATACATGCAGGATTAAGTTTCCATAAAGCCCAAATGATCTGGCATATGAAACAGGAGAAGGAATTTAACCCACTCCTATAATGTGGTCAGGGCACATGACTTCCACCCTGCCTCCATAGCTGCCTGCTACAGCCACCATGCCGGAATAGCAACCCCAGCTCCTCCAGGCCACTGGTGTGGCTCTAGTGAGTGTCACCTGGTGGCTCTGGTGGCCAGCCCAGGGATGCCGCAGGCATTCCTCGCTACTCCTGGGCAGCCACGCTCCCCGACTTCAGCAGCACGCAGGAATCAGCTCTCAGCCAGGTGACTTCAGAGCATGGAGCGGCTCGTTAAGTACATTCATCTTCCCATCCTGAGTTATGTTCATTTCCATCTTGCCTTGAGAAGCTCTTTCTGTTCAGCCATGGTGCCCGGTACCTGCAGGAGACAACGTACCGAGGTGCAGACTGCTGTGGTTTCCTTCACCCTGCAAACTCCCTCCTGACGTAAAACTACTTTTCAGTTGTCTTTGTAATAGATAAAAAGCGTTTTTTTCTGAGCAAACAATTAAGTTAAATTAGGAATTAATTTGTTTTAAATGCAAAATAAATTCATCTCTTTACTTAAGCTAATCTTATAAGAAGAAGCCAATCTCTTTTCAGAGAAGAAAAGACTTACCAAGTTTTTCCATTCAGAATTTTTAAGTCGGGAACTCTTGCTGAGCGACTATGACATGTTTTGTATGTAGAAACACAGCATAAGAAGGGTACAACACACATGCAGAGTTGTAATTTTTTAGACCAAATTACTTTTCCTTGTCACATGGTACTTTCAGAGTTGAGAGGAACTCACATAACAATTTGCATGCAATTTCAGCGTCCTCAAATCTTTTTTCTTTTGCATGCTTTACAGCAAATTTTTCATCCTTTTAAATAAGAAGTAGCCATAATTTTGCTTTACAGCAATTCACAATGCAGCTCGAAAGCTGTCCTTTACCTTGGCAACCAGTAAAAGGTCTGGTTATGCTGCTGTTCTTGAACGTTATTACTCAAAGCACAAAAGCGAGCATATGACTCTACGCTGACCTTCATCTGTTCTCAAATTATGCCTTTTAAAAGCCTTGAATCTGTTTAAGGGGAGTTGCTGAAACCTGAAACGAACTTGGTCTATTGCTTTATAAAGTAAATGAATGTAAAACTTAAGTATTACATTTCTGGCTCTTGCTGTACTAAATATAGCAAAATCAGGATAAGAGAGAATATAACTGGATCATGAGTCTAGTTTACAGAGAATTTTTTTTTGTTACACGCATTGATGATTACTTTGTAATATTTGGTACGTTTCTAGCTTGTGGAGAAAATCACCGTAAACCTGCAAGGAAAATGTCCTCCTGACTGAGTTGTGTAATTTTGGGGTTTTTTAAAGCAGTGACATTAAAAAAATTGACAACTCCTCTCTCTGCAAATCACGCCACCACAAATTGCTAACTAGTTCCAATACTCATGCCTATGAAGCATCTTGAAATACACTTTGCACTTCAATTATGATCACTTGTACTCCATTTGATTTTCACAAGAATATGTTTAATAAAGAGCAAACACATTAGCTGAGTACTCAGAGGAAAAGCGAACTTAATTAGAAAAGGAAGCAGTGCATAAAATAACTACAGAAAGCATCTTTTGTTGTGTGCCAGTGCCCAACAAAACAGGCCAGAATTATGTCACCAAGCATCATCTCAATAAACTCGTTCAATAACTAGAGTCGAAAAGAGGTAATTGAGGATTTTTACTTTTCTTCATTCATTTTTACTAACCTTCACTGTTGTTTCTAACGACATAACAAAACTGCAATGAGCTCTAATAATGCTCATCTACATATTTCAAAGAAAGAGTAACTTAAATGTTAAGTCTCCAGGACAAGAACGATAGTAAATGCATTATTTGCCAACAGAAAAATGGCTTATAAATTGATCGACTTCCTGACAAGTTTAGCAATTTTTGACAGTTGTCAGATGGAAACTGTAAAATTCATGAAATATATAATCTACTTGTAAAATCAGAGAAACTTTCAGGTTGGAAGAGACTTTTGGAGATCACCTCATTCAACTTCCTGCTCAAAAAAAATCAGGTTAATTTTAAAGTTAAAACTGATTTCTCAGGGAGAAATTTCTGAGGATGGAGGTTCCTCAGCATCTCTGTGCAAAGCACTCCAGTACTTTATATCCTGGATCTTCTGTTAAAGCTTAAACCTAAATATAGTAAGAAATGCTGCTTCTTTTGTCTACACAGACACTCAGATGACTTTTGACAGCACAAGTTTGGAAGTTTTGCCTTGGTAAAAGTTTATTGTGCGATCAGTAATAATTTTGCACAAAACTTTCTTTTTTTTTCTGTCTTTAAGTGGCAGGGAGGGACTGAGAGTAAGCAATTATTTGTTCTGCATAAATTATAAACTATGTAAAACAGAGGTCATTCCAGGACTGACACTCCAATTCGGAATGGCCTTGATCGTAAGAAAGCTCAAAGGCCACACACTGTAGACCCAAGCCCAGATCTGCAATAACTAAGAAGAAAGAAAAATAACGGGAATATCTAATAAAAAAATTTGCTATTTCAGCTTGTGCTAGTGTTACACCAGCTTGCATATGGTTAAACGATCTTGTCCTACTGCGATATATAGTGAGATTTTAAAAGGTGACTCAGACTTAAGGCAAATAAAATGACTACTGCAGTCCTCGTGTTTTTGTCTTTGCATAATTTAATCAGCTGTTCATGCGAACAGTTGCAAAGGATAAATTTATACAAAAATAACTTAATCTCTCTTGCTAAACATTTCCCTGTATCAGGTGTGTATTCTGATGCACATCTATTGAATATTGGCTTATGCTGGCATCATTTGAAATGAAAAAGCACACTGGGGTCCCAAAGGAAGCCAGCATACAAGCTCTCAGTTCACTGTCATACAGCAAAGCAGTCAGTCTTAAGCACAGGTGTACTTGTGCTGCTGAAAGAGGATAACAGATAAAGACATGAGTTGGACTCAGTGTCTGGTTTCATATGTTTAGCACAGCATTTTTTAATCCAACATCATTAAATTAATTACACATATCAAGTAATATTAATATATTATATAGATGTGTGTGTGTGTGTGTACTTTACAGATCTGTCATTGCGATGTGTATTTTCAATTTAGGTAAACAGCCTCATTAAAAAAACTTGGAGCATTTAATTTTCAGAAGTAAAATAAGTTTTGAACTCCTTTGAAAAACCATTATAGAAAAGGGGTCTTAATTATGGAAAACACGTACAATCTTCCCGAAGACAACAAGCACACTAGGAACGGTGACCAACAGGATGTGCTCCAGAAACCTCTCCTCTCCTTCAAGATTTTATCCTTCATTAAGAATAATGAACCTCTAAAAGCCTCTAAATATGAAGTCCTCTACAATCTTCAGCAATAGATGACGTGACTTTTCCATATGACTAGCATCACAGCTACCCTATTAAAATGCAGTAAAACAGAAGGCTTTAATGCGTTATAAGGATTTTTGAGCCTGACCAATTTATCTGATAATTGGCTTCATATTCACAAACAGACTTTACAGACTTCCTACGCAGAAAGTTCACATTATTACCTTTGGTGTCAGAAGTTGCATTCAATGTACTTGCGAAAGAGCATTAGACATTCTACAGTTCAACAGTAGTCACTAATAAGTTAGGATGGCAGCTGTTGAACATCTGAAGCTAACAAATGTTACGCGACCAGAGAAGACTGACATGCCATGTGGCTATAGCCTTTTCATACAGTTATGTTCTTAACTATTTTAAAAATGTCCACAAAAGTCCTTCAGAAATACTGTTCCCAAGAAGTTCATGGAAAACTGATCCTTTAATATTTACCCCACTCAGTTAGTTGCGTATATTCACACATTATCACAGAGCGATAAACTGAAGTTTAAACCAAAATAGTAATACAAATTATTCATCTGGAAGTCATGTTCTCAGCACGGTGACTTGAGGCTGGATTCACTCGCTTAAAAATACAGGGCATATATTAAATTTCCAGCAATCAATTATCATTTCAGCCTTTGTATCTGCGATCATAAATTCAGGCACATGCCCATATGGGCAGACAAAGTGCAAAGACAGAACTGTCTTCCAGGCAAATTCCAAAAGCAAGTGTGAAGTTCAGTATTGAAATATCACTCCCTTTTCTGTCCTCATTCTCAAGCAGTACAGGCATTTTTAATCCAGCTAATATTTTTCCCAGTCTTCCTGGAACTTTTACCTTCATAATCTTTATATTAATAAAAAGTGTTGCTATCACTTTATCTCCATCTCAGGTACCTACACACAAAAAGACTCACTGTAAGGATTTAGAGACCTCCAACAGAGGAGAATTTCCAAAAATGCAGTTGATTCTACCTACTTACTTCACACACAAGAGGAATACATGTTTCAACATGGCTCTGGTTATAAGTCAAAATTTCTTTTAGCATTACTGTTTTGCTCCTTTTTTTTGCATGTAGTTGATTTAGCAAAGCTTTTTCTAGGGCAAAGTTTTTACCTTCACTTTTTATTTTTATCTTATAGTACCTGATACTTCACTGACGAGATTAAATATTTATACTTTTTAAGAAGACATATTAATATTTTAGTATTTAATAACTCTGAGAATGAGTCTGTTTCATAATAATAACGTAACAATTTTGCATCAGCTGATCTTAGAAGGCAGGAGACAACTGCTCTTCTTCTGATAGGAGAAATAAAATTGGAAGGAAAGAACAGAGTTGCTGACCATCCATTTCTTCCTGTGTGCCTGGAAGAGGGTTTTGATGTTCAGAATGGAAGATGTGAAAGGTTTCAGACATTTGTAAAGTTACTTGAACTATGCTTTGCCTAAAATGTCCTTAGATAGTAGTGAAGGAAAGGATTAAAACAGAAATGTTAGCATGACGCTAGGATTTACTCAAACATAAAACAAAATCACTACCTTATTCCAAGTACTTTCCAGTGGAAAAAAGATCAAACAGTATGACCATAACTTTAGATTACTTTTTAAGAGTAATTATATTAAGGCAATACCTAGGATTGTATATTCACAGGTGAGAGAGTATGGTCACACACTTGGGATTAGACCATTTCATGGTACAAATGAAAACAGGCTTAAGTATTTGGGGACAGAATCCTTCTGTCAGGTCACACAGTGATACTCGGAGAATTACATACAATCCAAATTTTACATGTAATCTATTTTCTATGTAATCTTCTATTTTCTGTGTCCACCTTCTATGTAATCTTTAAAATGTACATCACATGCCAAAACTCTTAATATTTGAAAAGTCAAATACAGACAAAATTTACTGAAAACATAGTAAGCCATGAAGAGATGTTAAAATTTCTGCTAATTCTGTCTAAAATAGTAGAGAGTTATCTGCAAGTATTATACCAGAAGTGAGAATTGAAGACGAAATTGGAGGAAAAAGAAGTGACTCCACATCAACAAGATTTGACCAATGGAAGATAATACAGTAAGAGAAACAACATAAAGACAAAAGGAAGTAACATGATTCCATCTGTTACCTGTCATGTGTTCTCATAAAATCCCAGAACTTCTTAGTGCCATTCTAGGGGGGAAAAAAAAAAAAGTAAAATTAAAACCAACTGAAGAATTACTATAATGAAATTGAACAAAATTTAACGGACATTTCTTTGAAAACTTCATATAGCTGATTTTATTTATGAGACCATTATTATGGATTTTGACAGCAAGTATTACCGATGCTGAGAACTGCCTCAGGACAGACCAAAATCTAAGATCCACAATATTAAGCTGACAACTAACTTAAGACTATGACAGCCTTTGTGCCAAATTTTGGCCACTCTATAAACTTCAGACACACAATTTAATCATCAAGGTGCTAGGAAGGTATACGTAGCTAAGTTTTAACCAGTAAAATAAACAACAGATCTATGTTCTTCCATGACCAGAAATGGTCTTGTCTTAGGAGGACAGCTCAGCATTTACCTCCTAAGTCATTTGGGATCCAGGAACAAGACATCCTTCCCTCTAACCCTTTACAAGGCCCAAAATAGTAGTTTTGTCCATGATATGCCTAACTTGAAGAGATCACACTCCTTTCTACACAACAGCTGTTACTCAGCACTGCCTGTGGTGATGAGGATACTGTCTAAGAGTAGGCTTGAAGTCACAGCCCTCACTCAAGAACCGTGAGACATAAAACGGATTATTTTCTCAAGTTGGGCCAATTTCTGTCCTCTGCTATCTTAAAAAGAACAACATCCACTACAGTACAGCTGAAACTGATCCCTGAAAGCAAACATTCTTCCACAGTTATAACAAACATGTACACACTTGCTTACATTTATATTCTAATCTTCTATAATCACCTATACCAGTTCACACACACCAGTTAAAGACACACATTTCATTCTTTTCCCTACTTATTTGAAATACAATCATACTTTTCAGCTGAAATGCAACTCAGGAGATTGCACTCCTAGATAAATTTTAATTCTATATAAGGAATCCATATGCAACCAGAGGAAATTCTTTTGGTTGATACCTTTCTCTTATTAGCAATGCAAAAATTAGATCTGCTGAAAACCTGCATACCTAAAATATGCTTAATGTGAAAAGCAACACAAGCTCTCTATTATAAAGTATGGTTAAATGGATGATCAAACCCTGATCAACTGGTTAATGATTTAAAGCAGGTAAATGTGAGCAGTGAGAGAAGAATCAAGTTCAGTTGGTGAGTAAAGGTGCCAACGAATATAGACAGGCCCTTCAGCTCCATTACAGATGTCATGGCTACCAAGTACACAACAGCTGGTGGGGATTAGATAACAAGCACTCTGGTTCAGAGATTAAGCTCCTGAGCTTTACGAGTTTACCAAGCTTTTTGGAAGAGTCACTGCTTGCTTGCTAGCTGGCTTTTCCTTCATTCCCACAACTCTAATTATAAACAGTTGCTCCTCTCAAGAGAAACTCTAGTCTACTCTTCCATTGGTATCTGTGCATACCTTCTGTTAGCACTGACAGGCATCAAATGTGTGCATTAGAAGAGAAGCCCTGTCATGGTTTAAATGCAATATAATGTCAAAAGAGAAATAAAGACATCAAATTCTCAATGTGAACTGAAATATTAATGTCGTTGCTCATTAAGGTGAATGAATATCCAGTCCATTCCACCTGGTGAGACAGAGGAACAGCTCTGAAAGGACTATGATACAACGCATAGTTGCATCACTTGAACTTAAAAGCACAGGCTAGGTTGTAAGACACTTTTTAAGATATTAAATGCCTCCACTCAATCCTTTCGTAGGCTTCTTTCTACCTACAAGACATGTATTTGTGGGATTATGTCTTGCTTGCATATTGCTGTGCAATTTTCCATTTGATATGAGTGAGCTGGGAAACACGACCAAAGATAATGTCTTCTGTATGTGCTTTCATATTGTGTCTCCAGTTTCAGCCTTCCCCCGCCCCAAATGGCAAGATATGATACAATCACCCATTCTCTCTTTGTAGTGTCCACATGGGAGAAACGTGGATGTCCGGCTAATGGAGAAGACAAAAAAAGCCTGAATCAGGGCTCTCCATGCATTAATTTAGGCTATTAGTCCTGTGATATGATTCCAGCAACAATCTTCGTGGCTCTTTCTTCTTGCAAAATTATAGAACCTGATTGTTTTGGAGCCCTTATGAAAGAGTTTCAAGGAGCTGAGGGAAATTACACCCTAGAGAATCATCCTCATCCAGATGGGATCCATCAGATTTGAATGACCTCTTCTGAAGGATGAGCTCCATTACCATTAGCAGAATCTAGCTCACAGAAGTGCACATGATTTTTAACAGAAAGCAAAAGAAGGCACTAATAATAAACTAATTAGAAAATAAAAGCCATGTTTTCTAAGCTGCTGAGAACATACAAAGCACTTTCTCTAGAACATGATTTTTTTTAGTTTAAGATCCAAATTCAAAACCAGCCAGAGACTAAACTAATTTGAGACCATCCATTCAGGACACTGGTTATCATCATACACTCTGACAGACAATCTTTGTTAAACTATTTTCTGCCTATATTTGAATAAAAAATTATTTCATATAATCAACCTGCACCTGTCCAAATAAATAAATCAATAAACAAATGAAACATTCCAACATCTCCTTGTTTACAGTGGCAGAAACTCAAATGAGCCCCATTCATGCCCTATTGTCCAAGTTAAATGTAATTTGAACCCAACCGCATGGAGTTGAGTTTCTATTGTACCCAATGTGTGGTTCTTTCCTAACAGACTAGTATGAAGGTTGCTAATTATTAATAGCATGTAAACAGTTACCAATGGTTCTTATGCTGCTTTACATACTTTACAGAACATTAATTCTAACCAGTTTCTAACCACCTATATCAAGCTGTGTGTAGTATCTTATCTTTAAGACAAAAAATATTAATTGCTGAAACTGAACAAAATTCATGTTTTTAAAAGCCAAGTAGCCATGATTACTTGTTAAACTGATCCACTCCATATATCCTGGCCTTTGACAATGCTCTCCTATCACCACAGTTACAGATAAGTAGAAAGAATTAAAGGTATCAATGGTCAACATCACTCCCAGAAAAGAGATGTATCTTTGTGAAATACAAAAGCACTTTCAAACCCTTAACACTCTTCATTTAATGATCATACATATTTGCATTACTATAAAATAGCCCATTCTCCAAAATCTGATAAGGGACAATCAAAGTATCTCTCAATTAAGTGAGAGAAATAAGTGTAACTGATTGCTGGGAGATCTAAACACTGATGATGGGAAGGAGAAAGGAGTTTATTACTGCATTTGAGAAACATTTAAAAAAATATTGTTCAAACAGAGAACATGTTCCATGATGTTTCAGAAAGACAAACATGTCAAAAATATTTCATAGTAGTTTTTATTTGTTCAGAATAGAATCTCTGATACTGCAACAAGCTTGGATACCATGTATTTGATTTGGTAAATCTTTAATTACACTCTAGTTCTGTGCCCAGCGATCAGGTTCTGTGATGTTGCAATGCTGAACTAGTGCATATAGTATGTGTAAATGAATAAAGCTGTATTCCAGGAGAGCCGGCATGTGAAACAACTTTGTTTCATATTACACAGAAGACAGATTACTTACATAAGCACAAATTGCATAAGAAAGCCATATCAGGTCAGATGAAGTGTCCATCTTGCCTAGTATCCTGTCTCCAACCGTGAAAGGAAAATTTAAGAACAGAGGAAGCATACAGCAGCAATGCTTCCCCAGAACTCTTTCCCAAGCCTTTGACAAAAGGCAGCTGAAAAGTGTCAAAAGACAATCCTTCAAAAAGGCATCAAAATTAAACACAGTCCTCCCCTGACCACAAAATCAAGCACAAACAGCCATTTCTATACTATCTGAATGGGCAAATGTGTCACAAATCCTGCTCATCTTCTTTACAGGACTGCCTTGGTAATGCCATTGACAACTTGGTCAGAATCACAGCTTGACAGTCCGCACAAGAACTCAATCCTTTTTGGTTCAAGTGATTCCAGGACAACCACGCGCTGCCAAGAGCTCTCTGCGAGAGATGTGTAGACAGCAGATGCAAGTTCAGCAGATGTGACTCCTACCAGCAGAGAGATGTTTATGATGCCACCCATATTTGATCTCCACTCTCTGTCCTGCTTCCATCTCTGAAATCATTTTCCTACGACTCTTCCTACACCAGGTTACTGCCATAATCATAGGTGGGAGCCTGTTCACACTGTGTTACGGGTAAGTTGGACTTGTTTGCAGCCTATAATCAAAATACCATTCTTTTTCCTACCTACACTCTCTCTGGCTAAAATGCCTTAAGAATCACTGCACCAGGGCTATCACTGCCTTCTGCTTTCCTCCACTACCTTAAGCAATATAATGTCTGAACAACATTAAAAATGATCTCTAAGTTCCCTTCCAGCCTAGGCAGTTCTATGATTCTATGTGAAATACTACAGAGTACTTTAACATGGTCAAATTACTGTCAGGGTACCTACACAAAGGATAACTTTTGCTTACTAGAGAAATTCATCTAAGACTTAGCCCAGCCTAGTCAATGAAGAAGATAAAAAGAACATGCTATGCTAATGATGTAGGAAGAAACATTCACTGGCACTGGTCTTACGGTGATACATAAACACAATTTTAGAGAGTTGTAGGCCTTTCCTTTAAGGACCATACCCTAGGGCCTTCCCAAAGGATGGGATCTGTTTATAAACAACAGAAGCGAATTAGAGCACTGGTGTCCCGATTATAAATAAGAAGACCTGGACCTTTCCAGTGCTACTGAGTTTCAAGATAAGGAAGAGAAAGGGATAGGGGTGCAGCAGACCATGCCATGCAGTCGAAGGTAACCTAGGTACCTTTGTGCCACACAGACATAGCAAAATTCTGTAAAATCATAAATGACGTGGAGATGGCGAATGTGAAACAATTATTCACTATTTCTCATAATACAGAAGTGCTATGCCATAGCTGCCTGCCTGAGGAGAATGGCTAAGGCTTATCTGGGCACTGACTTGTCTCCAGTGCAGTTGCAGAGAGAAGATTGCCTCGCTTATTTTATGTATAAAACAATCAACGATAGCTTCTGAAACACCTGCATGCAAACTGTATTATGTCTACGTTTTAAACATCTATAATGAAAGGTTTATACTTCTTAGATGTTATTAAAAGTTTTATTCTGAAGGGTAAAGTGAAGACATGTTAGTGTAACAAGTGCAAGAGAACTCACAAAACCCCTTTAAACTCTATATAATAACCTTTTCACAACATCACACAAGAGTGTCTAAATTAAATCCTCAACATGCAGGTTTACAGTCACAGATTTCCTATAGTTAATCTTTTGAAAGTTCAGGCCATTCAATAAATCAAAATTTACTTTGGTGATGAGCTCTGGACAGACAATACATGACTGAAGCAGAAATGATCTTTACCCAAAATCTCCTTGAAGCTCCTCCTATCTTATTTGCCTTATTTAAGCATTTAACAATTAAAAAGCAACCGAATTAAAAGCACTGCCTTATGTCATCTCCCCTGCGTATCCACAGAAAAGATTGGCTTGGCCAGACAAAGCCAAAGTGGCCAACAACTGTAAGGTCACACCAAAACTTCCCTCTGTTTGTATTACAAATTTTGGATGAGACCGGTAACAGGCCACGATGGCAGATCACTTAAAATGCTGGACACGTATCTCCAAAATAAGAAAACTAACTTCACATATGTCACTAAAAGAGGGGAAAAAAAATGAAAACCCCACAAACAACTGTCTGTAACAATGATTAACTTCTTACTGTTTACATTACAGGAGAGACAACACGGCGTTTGGTGACCCATTGTGATAGGCACCGACACATGGAGTGGGAACAGTTCCTGTTCAGTGATCTTACAATTCAGTTAGAGCCCAGACAAAAGTTGGTGTAAACAAACAGGCAGTTAAGGAAAAACGGCAAATACATTATGGTATAGATAAGCTACACGCACAAGTTATGAGGGTTAAAATGACAAACACCACTCGTGGTCCCCAGCCTCTACCAGTTGGACTGGGTTTAAAGCAGTCATCGAAGCAGTAAATGTTCCACGTTGGTGAAAAAAAAACTTGAAAAAAACTTGAGAAGTTGAAGCAATTATAACATAAAAATAACTCTGCCCTCATTGCTCCATTTACACTGTTTCCATGCATCTAAGACACAAAGCAGTTAATGTCCTTAATGAAAGGGATCATGACCGTTCTTCATGCAATAAAATACTACTACTATAGGTAAAGAAAAACAGATAAGAGAATTAATTGGCAAATAACGGTCTTAAACCAGAGTCAGCAAAGCCAAGCAAGTGTGCGCTCCCTGATTAATGATTTACATGTAGCAAAGCAGTAAAACTCCCTAGAGGAATAATCAGACATTGCTTTTTTCTGTTTTCTAAAAATTTTTTAAAGCCATGAGGGTATGTTTTTTTCTTTAAAAATATGTGTAAAATTTGTTTTTCTATTGCACTCATTTTCACATTCAACCAATCTTCTATCAATTTATCTACACAGTTTAGTATCAACACGCACAGCAACACCTCTGTCTGGCAATTCAGTACACACTCTCTTGCCGAGGTGTCTTCTTGTTTCTCAGAGCCGCATGGCAAGAGAACATCAAAACTGTAACTTTATTAGATGGGATTTTGTCAGGTTAATCCAGATGAGCTGCATGTTGGGGAAAATCAAGTAAGTGACTCATGAAGACAGACGAAACTCTGCACCAACACAGCCAGCTTCTGCAGCCTCCTGCCATCTTGAGTAGACTTAATGCTTTTCAGCCATAGTCACCTTTATATGACCAATAAAAGCTGCCAAGTGGTAAATTGACAATAAAAGCAACTCCGTAATTCAGTATTTTTTTGTTTATAAAATACACACAAGACAGGAGATACTTGATGCTAAAGTTAAGCTCTCATGCCTCTGTAAATGAACCTTTTCCTTCCTTTCCTCACCTGCTACAGAAGAAGCGCTCCTATCGGCTGAGACTTCCTTGTTACATTTCTTTTTTTCTGCTTAATAGAATCTGATGTCACCTCTGTGGCAGTTCTCAGTGGAAACATACATGAGGGCATATAATCTAATATAAACCATTTCTTGCCCGCTGAATTATTAATGTTATAACTCTTTGTTATACATAATCAATACATAATGTTTCCAACGTCTACGATGATGTGTCCACAGAAGCTGTACTTTGAGGACAAATTCAAGACTGAATACTTTATGCTTTTCACTTTCCTACATACAATTAGTGACCAAATTACCTTGCACTGTCTGAATACTTTTCACAGTATTTTCAGCACTATGCCACACACAAAAATTATGTAAGTAAATAAATAAAACAATAAACCACGAACTCTGACCCAAAAAAATCCATAGTTTGCTTTTTTTTTAAAGACATAAAGCATTAGTAGACAACATGATACTGCGTAACATGTTTTAGAAGTCTGGAGTTCTGAACTTTTCTAGATAAAAATAAAATAAAATAATTGTTCCACACATTTTAAAAGTTCCAGTGCTTCCTATTGAATATATTTATTGGATCAATAAATTAGTGGTGTGGAGGTTTTGCACATAGAAGCTAGAGAGCTGCCAGGCTCTATCTAAAAATTTTGTTCAACTGCTAAAAAACAGTGCAAAGCAACAGTCAAAAATTCAAGTACAATTAATATTCAACTTTTTAATCTAAAAGAAAAACTCTGTCCTGAACAGACTACTTTGCATATGAAATCTCTTTGGAATAATGACTTATTGTAGTTTTTTATTATCTACTTTAAAGGTTTGATTGGTGGCAAGCAGGGAGAAAGCTGTCTTCTTTTTATATAATTACATATCTTCCAAAATGAAAGGAAGCACTTTCAGATGGCATAAAACCATGAAAGTCAATTAAAAAATAATTAAAATAATAAAATTATTCTAATTTTCACTAGTTGAATGCCTCAAACTTTTTTTTTTCCCCCTTTTAAATATTAGGGAACTTTTAGGCTTAGCTATCGTATTACATAACTACTAATTTAAATCCAAAGTGTTGGTGTTAACTCACTCAGTCCTAGGGTACAGTCCCATAATAGTGTAAGTCAATCAAAACCCAGACTGCTCCTTTCTCTACCCCAGATGCACATCTCTGCTCTACCCCTACCTCACCGCTGACATTCATGTAACTACACAGCAACCTAGGTCTATAAACTGATCTGATAAATAAAAATCATTCCAATAAAAATTTTAAAAATTCAATTTAAAAAAATCTAATAAAAATCATTCTAACAAAAAAAATTTCTAATGAAAAAAAATGATTTTTAGTAGGCAACAGCAGCGCAATGCCATGATATACATACCAAGTTTTTCATCAATGCCTATTAAACAGAACAGCCTTGGTCTATTCAAAATTACTCCAGGAGGACAGAGATTTATCTGATAAGGAGTGTTCTAGAGAAAGACACATGCACACAAAAAAGCCTAAACTACAATTTCAGTCCACACCCACTAATCCACTCCATCAGACTGCACACATGCTGGAGTAAATGAAGCTTCATCTTCAAAAGCAATTTGCAGAATTACTTGCTGATGTTGAAGAACTACTTCAAAAGACTTTAAGTGTTATGGAATTCTACTGTTTTTTAAACAAGCCACTGTTTAAACTCTAGAGGAAGGGGGGGGAGTGTTTGTTTTTTAAACAACGCTTGTAAGATTTCATTACTAAACTATCCAGAATGTTTATTTTAAAAGCATCATGATTACAAATAATGGCATTTTGCAGTTTTTAACCTACCCCTATTCAAGTGTTTCAGTTAGAAATGACTGGGTTTAGTGCCTTTGGGGAATCTGCATCAAGAAATGCACAAACTGATGACTTCTCAATGACATCAAAAAATGAAGCACAAATACTACTGCTGCTGATTAGCTTTAATTTAGCAATATTAACAATTTCAGAAGTAAGAGTAAGCTAGCAAAGTTCCTGGGGACAAATCACCCTATATACTAAAGAACAAGCCAGTGCCAGCTGACACAGCATTTCTGGGCAGGGCAAAATTGCTCCTGCCCCCACTACGCTCATTTTACCTATAACAATCTTGAACCAGAGACGAAAGAGCTTAGCTCTACGTGACAGCAAACTCTTCGAGGTTTGGACTTGACTTCTTTTCCTGAATTAGTTGGAAGACATTAAGGTACTTCTTGAAGATATCATAAAGTATACCAATGGAGACCACACCGGGGATACCTCAAGAGACTTAAAACTTAAGGTCACAGACTGCAATTTTTACAACCCCTATCAATTTTCTCTTCAAAGTGAGGGTTATTCTGGTAGGAGTTTGTAATGAAACTGCAAACAGATGGTTATGGCAATAGAGTTGACTGTTCAAAGGTGCAATTTTTTCACACTTTAGGAGGTAAAATAAACAATGGAGAATGCATTAATTTATTCCACTGTTAACGCAATACTGGGCCAAGCCAGTTTGTTCATTTTATGTACATCAACTGCCAGAACAATTATAACTAAGATACCTGATGTGTAAGTAAACTTTCTGGTATAATCCTCTGGAAGTTTACTTTTCAGGTCACAGTTTGTTTTTCGTGTGTACTTTGCAACAATGGAGTTGTTGCACTTTAGCTTGGCATTCAGCTATCAGTAAGATCACTTACCTTTGAATGAAATTTATAAAACACGAGCATTAAGCGTATATAAGTCAAATCTCGTTTCTTGCCTTGTTCTTCTGTTTTCAATATACATCATTATTAAGAACAATTGCATATATACATCAAACATGCTTTCTTCCAGGGCAAATATGCAGTAGCGCACTAAAAACCGTACTACAAAGAACAAGGACACAGTGCTTGCATTAAGAAACATGATATACACAAAAGTCAAATTTATGACTTTTCTCACATCATTTTACTGCCAGGTCAGCATATAATTTAAGGTTATAAGTTGAAGTACAGATGGGGCTTTCCTAGTACTCAGTTCACTCCAGTTCTATTGAAAGGAACCAACTGCTAATAGGTAGAGTTTTCAGGCTCTTGGTCTTATTGTACAAAAATGGCAACATTGAAAGCAAGTATTCAGCTGCTCTGTCTTTTCCTTAAATTCCTGTTACATTATCGAATTTTGCTGCATGTATTTTCTCATTTTCACTAAACTATGTTTTCCCTTTGAAGTCTGCGTTACGATTTCTTATTTTGCACGGATAATAGCAAGATACACTTTCCATATTTACAAAATTACTAACACTACTTTTTCCACAAATTTACAGTAAAATACGAAATCTGAAACTCTGACTGGACATAGTTAAGGAATATATTCCTAAAAATGAAACATGTTTTAAGAGACATCATTTGCCAACCATGCATTTAACTGACATGACAGCAAAATACTTTTCTGTAAGTACTATACACATCTCACATAGACACTCATATTCACACTTGCTGCAAACCTGCATTTTTCTAATATTTTCCCGATATTTTTCTGTTTTTGTTAAAGAAAAAAATCTCATACAATTTGCAATAATGATGTCTTTGCAAAATTAGTATCAAAGGGACAAAAAAATCAGGAAATTTAAACCATCAAGATTTCTTTCACCATACTTTCTGCTTAATCTGACCTAAATCAAAATAGTATCACCCTCCCCTTCCCTGCCTCCTGCATGGTCACCTTCATGCAAATGGCGCAAGCATTGCTGCAACGCCACATGGAGCCACAAGAAATACATGGATCTTCAAAGATCAGAAGCTGGAAGCAATTGAGACAAATGTCCTGGGTAAAACCACGTCAGAAATTGTAGCTTTTTGTCTTCTGAATTCTTTATCAAGAAAAGCAAAAGTGATACTAACATTAAAAGCATATCTCTGTGGAAAAGCAGCATGGAATTGTGGGGTTTTTTAGTTCATTGTACACATTACACATCCAGCGAACATTAAGAAAAATGAAAAATAAAATTCTCCGAACAATCTAAGAGGCTGAGAAACTTAGGATGAGGAGGCACATTTGCTGGCTCCAGCTCAGAAAATTCATTCTCTGAACCAGAGAAACACCTCAACCAATGGGCTGCAGAGAACTCCTCGGTGTTCTGTGTTTCAGTTGTTTTTCTGGCGTTTTCCTTATTTGTAACAATTGTTACAAATTCATTTGAGTTAGAAACAAACAAACAAACATGACATTTGTAGTTTAGTAATAAATTAACCTGGAGAACAAGAGACATGGGTTTATATCCCTGCTACATTTTATAATAATTCATGAACAACTCCAAGAGACTTTGTAGCGTACAATAACCTTCACTTTGAGAGCACTCAGTAGAAAGATGCAATATCTGAAATTAGACTTTACTCCCAATCACTATCATTTCAGGCAAACACCAGAACCCCCAAATAATGTCTAAACACCTTTACTGAATAATGTCCTATTTTGTGGTGCAATTTAAACTGTAATATCTGTCCTAATATTACAAAACTATTTCTGCTCTGCTATCTGATGGAGCCTTAGTGAAATCCAGTGAGACTGATTCCTGAAAATTCCTTTGGAAAATGACACTTAGACTCCGATGTCACTGAAGACGACATTTTCCAAACTGCTAAATTTTATTGAGACATATCTGGCTATAAGAAAAATAATCTTTGTTTTAATTTTTTTTAAAGGGACAAAAAGAATGAAAAAAATCTCCAGGAAACCTGTTTTAATCTTTTCTGGTCCATTGCCAGCTGCTTCTTTTGACCACAGAGCTACCAAGATAAAATGCCTGACTAAAATTTCAGACTAGTGATACTTAATGACAGCCAGGGGAAATAATTCTACACTTGTCATAACACACCTAGATCAATTATGTCTGTAGTAGCTGTTTCAAGACAGAGTGAGGTTCAGTGTAAAGTACCCATTGCAAGTTCGAGGCCCCACAGCAGGTGAGAACTCTCAACTGATATTCCTAAACTCCTTCGCGTTCTCATCCCACATGTTCGTTAGACAAAAAGGGATTGAAAACCCATTAGGAAGATGACTCTCCAAATACTCACACTGGACAAATCACATTCCCACAACTCGTGATTCCCCTGGCCACTTAATGGTATAGCACCCCAAGGAGTTTGGGACTGCTGAAGACAACCTTGTGCAGAACCTTTGACTCAGAGAGATGTTCACTCCATTGACTTCTTCAGGATTTAGGGCTCTGAGCTCATCTCTGCAGGTACAGCAGGGAGAGAAGGAAACACTAGTATAGTAAGTAGAAGGAGAAAAAGAATCTTAAAATCATCAGTCCCAAGGCAACCACTACGCCTACAAGCATAATTTCTTCTTCTTTGCTACCCTAGGTCATGACCCTCATCCAAAAGCGGAAGGAAAGAAACTGTCCTTTCATCATTAATTTTGCTATGTCATTCAGAAAAACAACACTGACAACACCATAAAACCACAGTTTAAGTTGCCACTGGTATTTCAGCCAAATGCTAATCACCACCACCAATTGTCTAGTATTTCTCATTACCTCTTTAGTCATTCTAACAAATTCCACTGCAACTTATACAGGGTCTGATTAAAATCTTCCCTGGTTGACAAAGAGCTAGCAGAAAAAAAAAACAAACCAAAGCAAAGCCCACTATCCATCTTTTACCACAATACTGGACCACTCCATTTTTAGATAGGTAATAAAGCTGCATTAAAAAACTATGCAGTTGATGAATGCTGTTCTAATTTCAGAAACAAAAACTACCAACTACGTCACTTGAAGCAGAACACTGAGGAAAAAAGCCTGTATCATTAACACTGGATTTAAAAAATAAAAGAATAAAAAGACGGAACACAACCCTTTATGCATAATTTCAAAGTTTTACAAATGCACCTGCAAAGCACTAGCATAGATCATGTAAATATGACTCTAAAAAGTCATTTAAAAATCCATTTATTTATAACTTACAAAGGACAATTTTCTTCTGATGCACAGGTCAAACCAATGCAGGAATGACACTGCTCAATGAACCCTGCATCGCACACCAGTCTGGCACATGCCAACACAGGGCCGGCATTACCAAGACTGGCCAAGGCTGGCAAGCAGCACCTGGGAGATCCTGAGTTTCAACAAAGTTGGGAACAAAGCCAGCTGTAGCACCGCAGCGTCTCCATGGCAAAGCAAGAGCCGGGAAGGACGCTTCTTACACACCTCGTCTCATAGGAACTCAAGGTTATAGCTTACTCTAAGTGCTTTCATAGATAAGGTCCTGGGATTTTTTCAACGGTGCTGAACACAGTGAGCATGTTAAAACTGTTTATTGCCATTTCTGTTGGCTCCTTCAACAGAATACCAAGGCATCGTAAGCTCTAAGACATTATCCTGAGCATGCAACGGCACGAACCCAGCATACAAAGAAGAGCCTACAGTCTTAGACAGAATCAAAGCCACAAACTCACTTCACAGATTCAGCAGGGCTGGCCTGAAAATGATAAATTAACTTCCACAAGTACTACAGACAATGACACGCCTTTCCTTGCAAGAGCAAGGCACACTTTTCTGACCAAAAAGTATACAAAACACAGCACTGCAGAAAGTTGTTTCTTTTCTCTTTCATCCTCTCCCCAAGGCACAACTGTTAGGTGTGGTTTGTCATCCCACTTACTGCAGGACTGGAAGGCATGCCATTGCTCTGGCCTAGGGGCTAAAGAAGAATGTACAGAGGGGAGGGAAGATGTAGTGCCAACTGGCATTCATCTGTTAGGGTTCTTTTTTTTTTAGAAATACTTCAAAAGCACATATTCCACTAGTCTTTCCGTTCAGTGCAATCGTTTCCCCAACTAGCTTTCTTCAGCCCCTGGGTGTGATTAAATCTCTACTCTCCCACCCCCCAGCATAATTCCTACACTTATATCTTGACAGTTATATGATTACTTTTACAAATTAATCTTTCTCTACAGAGTGTTCCATAATGCTCTAGGGAGGCTCGTATGTTCCCATGAGTTGTATGAGAGCTTTGCCAAGAGGTTTTAACTCCTAGACAGATCAAAGAGAAAGTAACGAGACAAAAAGAAACCAGGTTCTCCAGACTGACAGGTCAACCATGTCTCCTCAACAAGAAAACGAGATGATTTATAGGAACAATCAAGTTTCAAATTTGACGGAACTATCCTGTCAAGTACTATACTAGTCATTCCTATACTAATGATTCCTGACGGTTTCACTGAACAGGAGGCTAATGATTTCACCTTTTTCTTTAACTTATCTGAGCAATACAAATCAGATGTGTTGCAGATCCAATTGTAAGCTGTACAAACTGCAGCACTACGAAATGTCACTCCAAAGAGCAGCACAAGCTTTGCAGACAACACAAACCAGAAACTGCCTACCTGTGCCCAACATTTTGAAGTGTTGGGAACATTACAACGCCAGAAGCAGAGTGCTAAGTGCAGACATACATATGAAATTCTAAGACAGACTTGCCAGAAGACTTGATAGCCAACTTCTAATCCTGCTGTTTCAGAAGCTCAACAGGCTCAAGTGACCAAATAATAACAAAGGTATGTCTTAAAGCCAAACAAAACTGAATGAAGCCAACAGAGAGAGTTTATTTCAGTATTTCAAGAATATATAAGAGAGTTAAATAGGTTCATATCATAAACAAACTTCTAAACTATTTACAGTGTTCTACTTAATATACAAATATATTCTTTTCCCCTATTTTTTCCACATCCCTTTGTCAGAACATGTAATTTCTGGTCATAAAGCACTGGATTGCTATCACTCCAATCATCTACTTTCTAAGTAAAAAAAAAAATTACATATATATATATATATAAGTGAAATTGCTTTAGACTTTGCCTAAACTAGGTTTAAGTTGAGATAATGCCAGTGAAGACATGGCCTCACCAATGAGAAGCAAAAATATCATTGTGGCTGAAATTTCGAAGGATCTCAGTATCTGGCCTTTCATAGTCCTGACCCATTTACAGTCTAGAACCTTTTTATGCAGCAAAACAAAACACTACACCTATTCCAAGTTCACAAGTACTTGTTACAGATAAGTAAAGCATAAGTTAAAATGGTGAATATAATTGAAAAGAATCCTTAAAATAGTTAACATCTAGTTATCAAATCTATGCAGTTAATTGCATTGTCAATAGTTGCACTCCTAATATAAATGATCTTGCAGGTCACAAAAATGTTACAGAACCACATATCATGTGCAGAAAATCCAGTAATCACAGTCGTCATGTAATAGGCTCTGGGGAAAAACAATTTTCTACATCAAGAATCGAATCAAGAGTCTGAATCACACTGCAGAAAGAACTCATAAATTAAAATTGAAACTACAACATGAAACATTTCTGAAATCTTAAGATGAATAGTGAATAATGCATGGTGTGCTTCATCATCTTGCTAAGGAATTCTTCTAGTCTTTTAAAGCAATTGTTTTTATTTGCTTACTAAATATGCACCTTGATCATACACAGCATGACATATCAGAACAAGCATTTGGCTTAAAAGAATGAAGCTCAAAGTCTCCACACACACTTTTTTTCCCTATTTTTTTCTATTAGATCTATTAAACTATTAAAAAAATCACTATTTACTGTCTGGGAGGACTGTGGAAGGAAAAGAAGGTGGAGAGAGGAGAGGAGAGGAAAATGAGAGAACCAGGTTCCAGAAGAAACACACAATTACTAGATAATACACAAATGCACTTTGCACACAGTGAACACACAGGACATACCTTATACACTGCACCACAAAGAAAAATAAGTATTTCAGAAATACATAAGAATTTGAAGCACTAGGTAGTTAAGAAAGAAAATTAAAAAGCACATTAACCGCCACCTACATTTTTATGCTTATGTACTTTCCATTCTGTACATTAAGAAAAAAAAATATCTCTAGGGAAAAAAAAAATCTTGTACACATGCACATAGGGTCACAAAAGCTATGAAAGAGATACTTAACACAGGTTCCTGAGCAGATGACAAGCCATTAAACTTTCACCTTTAGTTAGTTATGATGATCCGATGTCTCTTTTATGATATCTCCCATTTTTTTTAATTAAAATCTACAATGTGTTTAACAAGCACTTCTTCCATCAATCTTTGATGTGTTTTACTTATAAAGCAATGACAGTTTTCGTTCAGTCTCCTTAAAGTTCCAGAGAAACCATTTTCCACTCACTTGCTCTGAAAGCCATTAAAACAACTTGATGAAGAACAGCAGCAGGGGGCTAATAGAAGCCAAGGCTTAGTAACAATCTTTAGATTTTTCTCCTAAGACTTTCTCACAGACCCTCTTCACAAAGATCCTCAGGGCTTTTCATCCTCTCCTTTCTCCCTACCCCCCAAAACAATCCATTCTGTGAAAGTGACAGATGCAACTAGCTCCAGGTTTTGCTATTTTCTTGATTTCAGTTTCAACTCTCCATTTTGATAGACTCAACTGAAATCCAATTCCCACAGCAGAAGTCTTCTTCTCATATCTTCTCACTGGGAAAAAATAATACACAGAAAGATTTAAGAAGTAACTTGGAAACATCTTCTAACCTGTCATCTATTCTGAAGAGAGCAGTGGTACAGAGAAATGTACCTGTTGATTAAAAGTTACATAAAACTGGTGTTCAATTAATTGAATTAATTCATTATTATTTGATTAGTGATTCATATACAGTTCTATGTTTTACCACAGTATTTCTGAAACTTTCATATTGACAGTGCCCTTGTAGCAGTTTAAATCTTGGGACATAAACTAAAGAACTATGCAAGCCAACTGCAAATAACCTTCAAACACTCTTTAAAAGTGGGAACTGCAGGAACTGCCGGTAACAAGTGGCCAATGCTTCAGTTACAGTTTCATGCAAAAGTTTTACGGAAAACAAAACTATTAGGATAGTAGTTCTACTTATCAGAATCAGCAAAGCATATTTTTTTACCTGTGTTCTTCTCACCACCCTTTTACCTCTTTAGTACTATGGCCACGTGAAGTGCAATCTTCGTTGGTCACTAATTAAGGGGAACTTTTGGAACTTTTTGGTCTCTTCAGTAGCTGTCTGCAAGCGATGCCACTGCGGTCAAAATTCCACACGCAACACTCCTGCAACATGAACGGCTACTTGCAGGAAGCAGGGCTGCGGGACATACCTGTTCATCCCAGATTCCAGATAGAAGCCATGGTTCTTTCGAAAAGCAGAGCTACAGCTACAGTACACATGGCTGGGAGCAAACGGGGACTAAAGGAGGCCGGATACGTGTCTCCTCATCTTCAGGACAGGGGCAGCACACACAAGAGATGCGAGGTCAGGAAGGACAGATGGTGGGCATTCCCATTACAGCTCAGTCACCTCTTGTCCTCACACCATTGAGCTTTCCGTTTTCCAGTTGGTGACTCTCACAGTTTGTCAGGGAGCTCATATTTGTAAAACAAACTGGGAGAATATATTGTGGAACAAACTTCTACATGCCCGAGAACAAATCCTACTGCCACCTTCTCAGGGCAACATCATCATGCTCTCTGCATCTCCTCCTTCTACTAAAGTAATAAACTATTAAAAGACTCATGAGATCTGTTTTCTTAATCAGAATTTCTTTAAAAATTAAAAACAAAACAAAAGAAAAAACACAGAAGAAATTCTAAGTCAGTAAACTGACATATAGTCCTATCAGGAAACACACAAAAAGTTTGTGTTGGCTTTCTGAGATAATTATAAATATTGAGGAAAGATCCATCAAGAATATAAACTAAAGTAGCCTGGAAAGTTCAGAAACAATATTGTAAGGAATAGGAACAGTTACATGTAATTTTCTGCAAGCATATAATTGCTTTACAGAACTGAAAAAAATATAAGGCTGGAAGGACCTCACAAGATCACTCACTACAACTCTCTTTTAACGGTGGCAGGATCAAACATATGCTATGTGAGTGCTATATAATACATGCCAGATACAGAGTATGTGTCTGAGCATTACCCAGTCAAAGCCTCCATTCAGGCTGTCCCATCGTTCAAACTATTTTACCATTTGTGCGATCACCGGTTTAACATTATAGATTTGCAACACTATACACGTAACAGCCCTGTAAGTTCGTTATACTAGAAGCACGACCTAGAGTTCATCACGAATGCTACTGAGGAATAACCATTTAATTCAAATTACCATTAGCGTTACTTCTTTCCAGTATTAATGCTTACTTCTCCAGGAGGGCCAACTTTTCTTTTCCCATCTTTTCTGTTCTCAGAGAAAGAACATCTCTCACCTTTAGGACTTTAGCCTCATTTCCCTATAATGTATTCATCACCACTCAGCACATCTGTCCCAGCAAATCCCATTTCCTGTTCTATTCATGAGGCTCAGCAACCTGGACCTTTAGTGATTGCCGCCACACTTTTCCCATGGCCTTCTCACCTCTCACCCCCCCCACGCACCCCGCTCCCATTGTTTATCATCTGTTCTCCCCTGCTGCAAACTGCTGTCAGATGTTCACTTATCCCTAATCTTACTCACTGCCTTTGATATTCTTTCTAATCCAACAACCTGTCAACTGGGGCATCAGCCCATGTCCAGAGCAGCTGCTGTGTCACAGGCTCTAAGATTCTCTCTCAAGCTCCAAGAGGTATTTAAAGGATTTTGACACAGCAACCGCAACGCGAAACAAATAATTAATGCTGTTTTGATCAGTGATCAGGGCTTTAGTGTGACATGAGCTGACCACTAAGAAAAACTGAGCTTCACTTTGTTTAAACTTCAGTCAACGTCAGAGTTACTGTATGCACAAGATTTTGATCAATGTCTGAAGGACAGTACCAAAAAGCTAAGTTCTTTAACTTGTTTGAGTTAAAAATTAGGAAGAACGATTAATCTGAATGCAAGTCAGAGGGACAGTTAACTTTAGGTGCCCGCTGTGTAAAACATGCTTATTTATGCAACAGTGACTCGTGTAGAGTTTGCAAAGCACAGGAGCTGACCTTTCGTGAGTTACAGCTTAAAATACAAATTTACTTTAAATATGACAGCATTTGAGGTTAAATTGCTATTTAAAACACACCTGCGTTTTCAGGAATATAACAAAGTATAGTGTCAGCCCATACAGACCACCAAAACCTGACATTTTAAAGAATATTACCATTTACAGAAAATGTCTAATTTCCATAATATTCAAATTTGCTATAAACACTTAAAATGTTACAGTGCTTGTCTGCTTTAAAACATACCAAATACACATAATGTCATAGCTGAAATTATGATTCAGATGACACATTTTTTTTGTACTGGGAAAAACAAGTTTCTGCTATTTAAGTGAACATATGTATTTTTATCCAAATTGAAAAACAAATAAAACACTTAGTTGTTGAAAAACATGAACATTATTTCTCAGATCTAACTGCAATTACTACAAAAAAGATGGTACCAAAGGAGTCAAAAAAGCCTACTTTATACCCTACAGTCGTCATATTTCACACACAAAAAATACAATAAAATCTCAATGATGGATTTTATAACAGAGTTCATTCACTTAGAACTAAACCACTTGTATTCTTCGGGCTTGTCTGTACCAGGACATCAAGAAAATGAATCTGAAATAAGTACCTTGATGAACTTGAATTCTGCGAGTTAAACTCCATTAAACCCCTGTGTGGACACAGTCATTCAGTTGAGTTTACTGCTCCCTTAGGGCACGCACTGGAAAGTTAATATGGATTAAGGCAGGGTATGAATTCAAAGTGCAATCGTACTTTGAAAATGTTTTAACGTAAACAGAACCAGACTCTTTGTTGTAGAATGAGACGTGGAGTTAATCAGGGAAGTCCTGTGTAGACAAGCCCTTGCAGATGAGGCTACTGGAGTGGTACTGTCAAAGCTTTCAACCTCTCCATCTGCAGATCTGTAAGCATCTTCCAGGGAAGCTGCAGACCTTGGTAGCGCTTTAAAATCCCATGGATGACCTACAAATAGCCCCGTGGCTCTCAATGAGCAACATATCAGAAGCTAAAAATACTAGTTTAAGCTAACAACAGTCTACGTATCTCCTTCTAACACTCAGTCTTAACTTCAGCACTATTACACAGTTACCCAATTAGTTTAGCTACTAATGACATTAAATGAGATTTTAAAGTTTGTTTATGCAAGTGTAGACACATTTCAGCCCTGTGCAGGGATGCTACAAAAGATGCTCAACAGAGCCTTATCCTTTCCAGGAAGCGACATTTGCTGTTTAGGGGGCCAGTTAGCTCAGTTAGTAGAGCGTGGCGCTAACAACGCTAAGGTCGCGGGTTCGATTCCTGTTCGGTCCCCATGTGTTGCCTGATCTAGTCGAGAGGTGGCGGCCCTAGCAACAGGGAGGCTGGATTAAAATGATCTCTAAGGTCCCTTCCAGCTTAGGCCATTCTATGATACGATATGATACGATAATATGACTGACCTAAAAATACAAAGCATTGTCACTGTCAACTAGTTTTCATGGATCTGCTTCAAAGAACCCTACATCCTCTTGTCAAAGCACGCTGGATAAAGAAATTAAGACTATACAATGTAATATTCACTGAAACAAAAGCAAGTACTACTGTTCTTTTCAACTACTACGCTTATTAACTAATTCTTCTCATTTCCCCCTTCAGTAATTCATAAATGTCTAACACAAAAATAATTTGTATGAATTTCCAGAGCTGAATTCAACGTGCATGGCAGTCAGAAGCAGATTATGCCTAGACTCTCTTGTTTTCTTAAACCTGCTCTATCTGCAAAGAATAATTTTTCTCTCAAAGAAAATTATGTCCCCTCAGTATTTAATCTTCTAATGCTGTTGTTGCAAAAACTTAACATTTCTTTTCTTTCACCCAGAAATATACTGCACTTCAACCCTAACTCCTGGTTAAACATAGCAGCAGTCAGATCAAAAATTTGTCTCACAGGATCCTACCTCTGACAGAAGCCAAGATGTCTAAGGAAGAATATGTTAAAATACTCTCAGCCTCCTGCAATTTGCACCTCGGGGACTTCCTGAGCTGGAAGCGGTATGTTTGCATTTAAGATTAATACTACATACTGACATAACACACTTGACAAGCTGAGGAAAATGAGACAAATTTTGCAGCAAAAAAAAAAGAGGCATCTTCTTTTATTGCACTACTGCTTTGAAAAAATGAACTGCAAATAAATGTATTACTTGGTGGCATATTTCCTACTACTGGAGCCTTTTGAAGATTCAAGAGAAGACTTACTTGTTTGAACAGGTAAACTAAAAATCTGTTTACTCCCTCAACAGCATAATTTTTAACTGTCAAAATAGAAAAGAATGTTTTATGTTTATAAAAAAGCCAACGGAAGTTCCAGAGAGTATTTCAAGCAGCTGGGCACATTCATCTTGCTATTACCACCTGAAAAAAATTTTTAAATGTAACATCAGATTGTTAATAATATTGTAACTTGGCACTGCTTTGCTTCATTCACCTTCAAAGATTTTATGACATTAGCGATACAGGCAAAAGTTCTTTCTGCATGTATACATATTTTAATCTTCATTGTAAATTGTAAAGCATAGAAACAGAGTGGTTGCTCCTGGTCACAATAGAATGCAGTAGCAAATCTGAGATTAGAAATAAGAAATTTCTTCTTCACTGATGAATTGCATACTACTCCTGAAGTACATTTTCTATCCATTATAAAGTTCCTGACAAGTTAAAATCTACAATAGTCTTCAAAATTACTACAGAATGACTGTAAAATTCAAAGAGATCATAATTGAATTCCTTTAACACTGAATGAAAACATTATGCATTAAGATGAAAATGCAGGGAGCATTTTTCATATTTAACTTCAAAATTCATGATTTTAAACATTAAATCAATAGAGGAAATGCGATGCTCAGGCAGTGAACTGCTCTGAAGTGCAGAAGGAATGTGAAGCTCACAAAAGAGCAAACATTTGCTATTTACAACTGCTGACTGTATGGCTCAGTCGATACGCATGGCGTTTTTGAGGTTTATCCCACATCACTGAAACAGATGCCCATTCACACAATTGTCAGAGCTGGAAAGGGCCTCTGGAGATCACCGAGTCCAAGCCCCATGCTAAAGCAGGATTGCCTAGAGCACATTACAGAGGATTGCATCCAGGTGGGTTTTGAAAGTCTCCAAAGACGCAGCCTGTTTCAGTGCTCTGCTATTTTCACAGTAAAGTTGTTTTTCCTCATATTTAGATGAAACTTCCCGTGTTCCAGCTTGTGCCTGTTGCCTCTTGTCCTGTCAGTGGGCACTACTGAAATGAGTCCGGCTTTCCTGTACCCACCCTTTAGATATTTACAGACAGTGACAAGGTTTCCTCTAAGAATTCTCCAGGCTGAAGAGTACCACTCTCTCAACCTTTCCTGGTAAGAGAGATGCTCCAGTTCCTCAATTAACTTTTTTGCCTTCCAGTAGTTCCCTGTCTCTCTTGAACTGGGGAGCCCAGAACTGGACACAGTGTTCCAGATATGTCCACACCAGGGCAGAACAGAGCGAGTGGATGACCTTCCTTGACCTACTGGCCACGTTCTTCTTAATGCAGCCCAGGATACAATGGGCCTTCTTGGCAACAAGGGCACATTGCTGGCTTATGGTTAACTTACTGTCTACCAGGACTCCAAGATCCTTCTTCTCAGAGCTCCCATTCCATAAATCTGAAATACAACTCACTTACATACATACTGAGAAGATTACTGACCGTTGATACTAGTCTAGTAGCAAACTTCTAAAAAGTTCCTGGACAGAATGCACATATATGTTTATACAATGCAAGGAAACAATGGCAAGAGCTCCCTTGCCAGAAGAACCTTCAAAAACAAAGCTTTAGGAGTCTGGGCTAGGTGCATAAAGGCTTTGATATGTGCACTCTAAGCAAAATTTTCTGTACAAGCTCAAGATATTACCCCCCCCCAGCTAGATGCTTTCCCCCTGCTGATGCTCTGCCTCCCCTTGAAGGGTACTGTCCCTAGCACAGAGGTCACCAAAAAGAATATGCAAAGGCAATTAGTTCGATGCAAAGCTCAGTAATTTAGCTTGAAGGGCTGATGGAGGTGGGTTTGAACTGGAACAGCAGCGTAAGAGCTGGAGCAAAACTACTCTCCTTCTGCTGATTCTCAAAGAGTAATAATTGCTAACATGGGGACAAACAATTGCATGCAGCAACTTCTCAAATTACTTCAAGATTCACCACAGCTCTGTCTGTCAAAGCCCTGTGTTAGGGTGCAAATCCAACATGCAGCACTACTGAAATCCCTGCTCAGGTGCTGAGTAAGAATACTACGTTGAATCCAACTTCCCATCTGGATCCTTAATGCTGCCCCAAATCCTAACGACTCTGCCCAGCTGTTACTACTCACAGGCTACTTCATCACTCAGTCTCAGCAGCATTCTTAAACTTGGTATTTTTTTTGTCTGTCCAATATATAGGCCAGTGCCTGGCTAACACGCACAAAGGAGAGCTCAAGATTTACACACAACTGTGTTTCCCAGCAGTAAGCACAGTCTCCTGTGATGTGGGAAGCAGTATTAATTGAAGCAAGATCTTGCAGCCTGACTCTACCACATCCCAGGGAAATGCCCTAGCCCCTGGGCATTGAGTTAATCTCTCATTAGCCATCCCTCTGGTCTCTTGAATAAATTATTTATGAAAAGCAGAAAAACTTCAATAGGAAAAAGTGAAAAGAGATTTACCGTGCAGTTCCTAGTAAAGAAGCCAGTTCTTCAGGAAGTGATACGTTTGGGGTTTCTTGGGGTTGTTTGTTTGTTTGTTTTTAAAAAGCCACTCCAGACGCCAAATCAATTTGCACTTTGGGGACAAGTACACATTAAAAGAAGCCAGATGCCACCCTATATGTGAGATAAATTAATTCTCTTCTTTCAGTATCAAGTAGAACAAAAATATGTAAATAAGGTTCCTACTGACAAAATGAAGAGGGCATTCACCAGGCTATTCAAGTTACCTTGTGCATCTCTTACCCTCAGGCCATCTCACTTAAAATAACATGGCTTAATTGACTGAGGGCACCATCCTGAGGAAAGGGCTGACAGCTGAAAATCCCACGCAGAAAGTGAGGTCCTTTTTGAGTTGTTAGATCCCTACTTTGAAGAATACAGTTTTAAACTACACCTTAGCCCCTATACTGGCTCTAACCAAATCTGTCTACAGCTGTCTGAATTCCATGAATCCTTTACTGCACTTCCATTCCTACCTTTGCACTATAGGAAGACAGAATGAACCATTTTAAAAAGTGGATGGTATGGTGATTTGTTTGGAGAGCCAAGCTGTTTGTCACAGCTTGGATGCCTAACACCAGGCCACATGCAGCAACAACCTGCATGGTTCCAAATCTCAAATTCTTTCAGACGGGTGTTCATTCAGGGCTCATCACTTTCATTTACAATCTCAGCGGACAGAGAAGAGTAAGGTGAAAGACTTCATATGAAAAGATCTCATGTTTCTCTAATGGAAGAGCAGATCCACCATTGGCATAAATTGCTGTAACTTCAGCAACTCCTATGACTTAGGAGAATCCTCAATACAACTAAATAGCCAGAAACCTACAGTTTTCTCCTGGTCTTTTGGAAGAACATTTCTGTATGTAACCAAATGTGACAGACTCAATTCAAAGGACGGCTCAAGCTCTTACAACACAGGAAAACTTAAGACACAAGCACAAGCTGAGTTTTCTCTAACAAAATAGTAATAAGCATCTGACTTGATGTGAAGTACATACAACTCCGTTCCTGTGTGTGTCCACAACTCCCTGTCTGAACATCTGGATACCCATGGAAGATATTCAGCTGGCCAAAACACTAATACAATCTTCGGTCCCACAATTTTGAATACGTTCAGTGCTTCTGATGAACAGGCAGGAGGAGATAATGTGAGTCTCTGGCTCTATTCTTGATCAGATGTGACCACCATCTTCTTCACATCTGTAACCTGTGTGGACTTACAACAGAATTTACTCAGCATTTGGTTTAGATTTCACTCCCCGATTGGATCCCTTTCTCATTTCTTGTAGATTTCTGGTCATCTGTAAACCTGCTAGAACAACTGTGGTTTACAAGTCAGTGGGGTGCGGGAAGAATGGATAAAATCAGACTAGCAGGGTAAACTGTGATATATATCTAAATTTATGCTTAACTGCTGAAGACTTAACTCTTTTAGCTGTAGTGATGGGATGAAAATTGCCTCCACCTAAGTAGGATAATTTTTAGATTAAATGTGTTAGAATCAATGCTGTAACATAAGTGTTTATGAATGCTTAAAATCATGTTGTATGTAAAATTTCTTTCCATTTCCTGTTTGTACAGAAAATCAGTCATTGTAAAAAAAACAAATAACACAAAACCCCTCATTCTATACATGTCCTTGAAGAGGAGTTATTTTGAAGTATCACTTCTTATTTCAGTATCTGTTTGAAAATAGATTTCAAAATCTCAGTCTTCAAGGCCCAAACTATCCTTCATCAATATTATATAACCACAAAAATATGCATCAATGAATACTCTTCAGACTGCAATGATTTACAGAGGACATGTTACAGCTTCATAAAAAGTACCTGTAAGACTGCCCCAAGCCTTCCAGTTACAGCACGATGCCACATATTGCACAAAGTATCCAAACTAGTCTGTTTACACAGTGCAACCAATGCCATTATATAATTTTTCCTCATTTAGATTATCCTATTATTCAAAAAGACTTTTTTACTAGATTAGGGTGAAGTTCGCCAAGGAGAAGACCTACTCATCACAAAACCATTAAGATCCTGGGCTAGATTTCAGAAATCATTTTCAGGTTTAGATGAGTTGTGGAATTTTCAAAAATCCTTAGAGGAAATCATGCACCTAACGCCCTTAGATTTTAGACGCTCAACTGTTTAGGTATCTAATGGGGTTTTCAGCAGACCTAAATGCCTTTGAAACAATTAGTCAAATATTTAGTATTTCCCCTGGTTAACAAGTCAGTTTTTAAATGCAAAATATGTTTTTAATAAATGCGGGTCTTCTCTCTCAGGTCAGGTGCAGACAGTTGTGCAGTCGTTGAGCTTATGCTCTCAGTAGGCTGGACCCAAGCCAGCTCCTGCACAGATGCCATATAAACTATATTTCCACATTCATTTTAAGACAGTGCTGCAGCCAAGAGAAACAATCTCTGCCCTCAACCAGCCCCCAAATACTCATCCCTAACCACCACATTACCACCTCCCCTCTGCCAGCATAAGCATTTAACCTTCTTTATGTTAAAACTAACTTCTCTTTTTGGACAGATTAGCTTTGACCTGCAGCAGATCCCTGATCCAGTTCACTCTGTTGCTGCACAAACACTTGTGTAAGGAGAGGAAGCAGCAAGATGCACAGAAAGGGCAAATCTGCTTCTTTTGGCAGCAATGCGGGATTGTCAAATCACAGCACACAACTAAACACACCTTATTTTTTCTTTACCGTATTCATCACATTTAAGGCACTTGATTTCAATTCAACGTAATTTTGTAATACTGTTTTGTACATTTTAATTAAATCCTATTTTTCATGTAAATAGAGTATGATTCAGAAATGAAAACGAAATTAAGCAAGACTTACAAACTAAGCCAGCAAAAATTCAGAACCTGAAAGCATGTTCTGCAGGTTTTCTTCTGATAACTAAAAAGAAATAATTCAGCATAAACCTTTAAGCTGTTCACAAATCAAAATGTTTTACTTATCCCAAGTATGGAGAAGAGAGCTGTAGGAAAAACATGTACAAAACATATTTTAAAAAGGTAAAAAAAACCATTGGTTTGTCTGCTTTGGCACAAGCAATTTGAACCCTTGCTATTCTTATTCTGTGCCTTATCTCACTGAAACACAGCTCCTCTTCTGCCTTTTCAAGTGATACGTTCAGAAGCAAAGCAACGAAGGAATAAGAGAAGACGCAGTCCTGCTCCGTCCATTTCTAGAGCTGTCCAAATCCTTCTGCATTTCCACTTCCACCCCTCTACCTGGGGCAAAGCTCACCCTGAACCGCCCAACACAGCATCACCAGCTGCAGAAACCACCAGTTTTGTGCACAACCTCGCTCACAGAAAGAATTCAAAGAACGGGCAGCGCTTGGCGCTGAGAAAAGTCACTTTCCTGCCTTGCATTCCCACCACTGCTGGAGATACCATTTCTCAGGGATCCTGCAAAAGGAGACTCACGTTGATATAAACACGATAAGGGAAGGGATTTCCTTCGCTGCTGCTCACCTGCTGGCACCGAGGCCGGCCTGGCAGAGCAGCAGCGTTAACTCATGGATGGAGGGAAGCTGCCGTGCC
>NW_009728830.1:0-35903 GCF_000703405.1 Apaloderma vittatum
TGGGTCATAGGCTGAATTCATGATCTCTGAGGTCTTTTCCAGCCTCAACAATTCTGTGATTCTCTACAGCTAGAATTTTAATGCAATTTAGAAGAGTCTATAACTCAAAGAGGAGAGGTTGGGAAGAGGAGAGAGTATGCAGAGAAAATATACTGAATACAAGCACTTAGCACAGTGACAAAAACTAGGGCTCTTTTAAGCATATTAAATTGATAATTTGCCAAATTTCTATTCTCGTCACTCAATCATATATAGTGACAGAACCCCTCCCTTGAAAAGCACATCAGATAGAATAAAATAATTGCAAATCACATGCATCACTATCAAAGAGAAGAGAACTAGGATGATAAAAAAAAAAATAAAGTCCAATTGCATATTACTGGAGGGTTTTTTTCAGTAATTCTGAATTGTCACTGTGATTGTAATATGTATTTACTTTGCAGTGCTTGTTGTTTTACATTAACATTACCCTTCCAGGAATGCTAATGTAACATAGATGCAAGGCGTATATAAATATTTATGATGTTGTAGGAAACACACAACACTATTTCTGTTACTGTCTGCTGGCAGCAATGTAAAGTACAGAGTAGGGATACCTTGTCTGCAAAAGTGAGCAAAATACACTGCGAGACGAACCAAGCGAGACTTAGGTATTACAGAGTCCAAGCTGATCCAGCCATCACAAGGCTCCCAGAAGGACCTTGCCTTTGGCTGCTGCCACCTTCCTGAAAGGCGTGAAGGATATTTCTACAGCCTGCAGCTGCAGTGCCCAGGGTCTCACTGACACAATGCTAGAGACGAGTATCACTCTATTTCTCACATCACTGAGGGTGGATCAACAAGGTGTGAATCAGCCATCTTTTAATGCATCAATTGAGAAGTCGTTGCCACCTTCATGGAGGGACATGGTCACACAGATTGACAACCCAATGCTAAATCACCTCACAACAAATCAGTGGCCTTTCAGGGGTAACATTTAAAATGAGGAACATTTGCTCTTAAGATAGCAAGAGCAATGACTGAAACGACATGTACTAATACTCTTAAAATTAACAGTCTAGGGCAAAAGGACAGAGTAGGAACGCACGTACAAAAAGTCTACACCACTCCCAAGAGCCCATGTGTCTTCCACACTCTACATATAGCTTTGGATTTAAGGCTGTGAGAAGCTCCAATGAGAAATCTCTGGAAAGAGACTGAAGGAAAGCACAAGAACCATGTTGACTACTGTAATCTTGTCATAGGAAAAAAAGGCCATAATATTACAAAGAACTGTTTAGGATTCCCCATTTTTCCAACAGTTTTTCTTTCTCTGCATCTGTCACCAAGAGAAGCATCACACTTTGAATAATAGCACGTAAACATATGCTTTTAAGTTTTATTGTTTCTCAGCACCACGAAACATCAATGCCATTTATGTGTTTATCCTAGATTGAAGTTATGCAAGTCATTGTGAACCACTTAAAACTCCATGTAGCAACAATTTTAAGGAAAAAAAATTAAAAAAAAATCACAGAAATTCTTTTTGAGGACTGAAAGGCTCCACAAGAAATGTGAATTCTAGATCTTAAGCTAATGCCACTATTGTAGGAACCAACGATTGCTGTTTCCAAGAAGCATTTGACACAGCCATGATATTCTTCCAAGTAGCTTCAATACCTGCCAGAGTAGATCCAGAAGTAACAGCAATAACCAGGGAGGACATGAGAAGACGGAAAGACTATCTGTCGGCCCCCTAGGTACAAGGAAATGCTGCAAAACACACTGTTTTAAAAGAGAGCTCTCCACCTCCACAGAAGTGAGGACAATTGCAATAGGCATTATACCATCACTAGGTACAGTAACACATCCAAGCGTACAAGAGCTTATTTACCCAATTATTTAAAAGGGCAATTTCACTTTCAAGCTGCTTTATAATTGTATTAACCATTGTCTAACAAAATAATAATAGTACAATCAGTACTATCTGTGCCTGTTATAAGTTGTTATATGCCCTTTTTCCTTGTTATTATTAAGTAACACGCAGCTTGCTGTAGTTTGTTGTATAACTAGTCTTTTCCTGGTTATCATCAAGTCACAGTATATTACCTGCCCTAATGTGTGTCTTCTAACTAAAACCAGTTATCATGAGTCCACCGTGAGAAATTAATAGATGTTTGCATACAGTGTCACACTGCCTCACCATTGTCCACTCCATTGGGGAATTATGAATCCAAGTCACTTGTCTGTCCCTCTGGGTGGAACGTGACATTCAGCACAAACCATAAGCCGTATTGACATGAAAAATAAATTAATTTTTACTCTTCTCTGTTGCAGCACATATTTGAAATGCAGTCCCCAGTCAGACAGTGTAGCTCTTCTTGTTTGGATCGGATTGAGCAAAGCAGTCATTTTTCAAATTTGCTTAATCCAAAATTGAACCAAAATACATCTTTTTGTCAGACAAGCAGTGATTCTGTGTGGGGAAATGCAACTGCAAATGTTGATGATGTGTCAATATGTGTAGGTTGATTAGATGAGGATTTTTGCGTGCTCCAAAGCGAAACAGTCTCTCTTCAGAGATCTCTGTTGCTCGTTTAACCATGACTAATAGATGGCTCGAGCAATTTCAAATATATGGAAAACAGAAAGACTTAAGTCATAGAAATTCAGCGTGTGCTATGCTTGATGAACACAACAACAGAGGTTATCCAGAGATGACAAAGCTTGGCTGAAGCTGTGGTGGGAGGGTTTCCTGCTCTTGCCATGGCAAAGACACTGAACCCTGAACAGCAATCCCACCTTTCTGCTTGAAGCACTGGGGCATCACAGATGGTCCCTTCAGAAGTAAGCATCAAATTCTACAGATCACACTTTGGAAGGGGATTTTGCACCACTACGGTTTAACTGTAAGATTTAACACAGCATATATCTGCTGCAGGGATTTCTGGTCACAGAGCTTTATATTTACTCTTTGCTTCAGTGATTTCAGAATATAATCAAACTCTTGGTCTAGGAAATTCAAGAACTGAGGTCCCAGAACATCTGTGCAACCTTTCCACTCTATGTCCCCTTTATCAAGCTGATCTTCCAAGCATGATACTTGATGCCCCTCACCGTATATGAAATACCACAGAGTATTGCTTGATAGCTACCGAACAGTTACTGCGATCCTCAGAGTTTTCATGGTCCATAAAATAGAAAGGATGAGTAAGAGAAAATAAATGTGATGTACCAGGATTTAATGAAAAGTCACATGTGTGAAGTGCAGCACTGTGAGTTATAAAAAAACCCTACTGCTCTTCTTTTAAAGCAACACTTCTTTTATACTTAGAGTTACAGGAAAAATTGCCACAAATGGAACAGTGATTTATATTCCACACAAATAGTTCGCCACAGAAGTCTTAATTTCAAAGATATCCTGACTACATTCAGAATCCTTGCCCAGCCAGCAGCCTTCATCCCCACTCAGAACCAGCTGAAGGCATTTCAAGCAAGAGTTCTCACACACTTGAAAGGTAGATGGCTGATGTCTCTCCAACACTAGACAAAGAGACAGACATTGAGGTACAAGAATACCTTGACAGGTATTTTCATAAACTGCACTAGCTTTACTGATTTGAAAATGCTAATTATGATTTCATAGGTAAGCAAAGCTTAGTTTTGCTTTCTTTCACCATGTAACATAGAAAGTGGGGGGGTTTCTTTTAAAAAAAAACAAAAACAATTAAAGATGATTGTCAAATGGATTGAAATGACTATGAGAAAGCATCTGACATTTTCCTGTTCATGTTTTCTAGAGGTAAATCACACTGAACTGAAATTATTTTGTTCTTTATCAGTATAAACCAGACCCAGCAAGGTGTGTTCAGAGCAACTGAACATAAAACAGTGCTAGTGTGAGAAGAACTAGTCTGTTATGATGCGCAATGGATAAATAATGCTCAGAATTTGTACTCCCTGTGACCACTTCAGCACAGTTGTGGATGAGGGAAGGAGACCAGGCTAGTAATCGTGTCCACATCCTGTGGCACACCTCAAAGCTCCAAAGCAGAGATTTTAGGAGTTGCTTGAAAGGAGAGCAGAAGGTGCAGTAATGAAACTAGAGACTGAGAAACTCACAGGGTACAGGCTTTTCAGAAGTGCAGTGTGATGTATATTTACAGAAACCTCAAATGCCCTTTTTCATAACTCTGTTTATAGCTCATCTGTGTGCAGTAAGTCTTGACCAGAATTGGTCTTTGACACAGACTGTAAAATACAAATCTTAAAAGGACCCAATGGAAAATAAAAGTCAGTATCATGACAAAAATGGATGATTTCTGATGTAATCTCTTTACACTTGTGCCTTCCATACAAAGGGGTTATGGAAAAATATGTTTCCCACTACAGAAATTAAGAATTCTACTTCAATAAAAACACATCTGGCTCCTATGATATTGAAGTAAGAGCTTATTAGTATTATTGCTGTTGTTATTACTATAGCTGCTCTCAAATGAACACAGTCCTCCTTTTCGAAGGAGATCTTCCTCTGTTGTCTGTTTATTTGTCAAGCAGAGGGGCAGTCCTTAGAAGCAATGGTAGCAGCGTGCCAGAAATATAGCAAAATAGTACCAAGAAGACAAGCTAGAACCAGCAAAGATGCTGCTGAACTATGTACAGATAAACAGGTACTTTATCTGTTCCAGATATTTTGACACCAATACAGCTTGATGACAAATATATTTTAAAAAAAAAAAGTTGTCTTCTATAGCCAACAATTTTCATGATAGAGGAAGCTTGAATAGAAGAGGAAATACAAGTAATTTGTTTTCTGGACTGTCAAGCCCTTTCTCTTGACCCAACAACAAACCTATTGATCTACTTCAAAGCACAAAGGGAATGATAACCATTATGATGGTATGACACAAGCCAGATTTAAAAATAGATAAGAAAAAACATCTTATTTATACTCTGACAACTGTGTGCTCTGGCATTCGTCCTCCATCATTTCACACACATTTGTGAGAGAGATGACGACATACATCTCCCACGAGGCAGTGCTCTCCTGCGTGAGTGTCCTAGTTTGAGCTAATCCGAACCAGGATCCCCTCTCCTGCTTCCCTGTGCTCTTGCCCCTGCTTCCTCAAGTAGGACAGCACCAAGAAAACACAACAGTACATCTCGCCACTTACCCAGGCAAGGGAATTCCTCAGCCTGCTTTGGAGGATAAATGCCACAAGGAGGTGATGGTGTGTGCTGTGAGCTCAGCCACATGCCTCCAGGAAGAGCTTACATGCACAAGTCAGCCCTTCCTGCTGGGCATCTCCCAGTAATGGTGAGGATACTAGCAAGCAGCACATCCACTTCACTTCCATCACTCAGGGCTGCAATATCCACAGCTTTCAGCCAAACCCAGATGTCTTTTTCCATCTGGCTTCCCTGCAATACAGACTAGCTTGGCCAATGTCTCACACCACCTGCCAATATTGCAGTAGTAGCTTCCCTAGACTTTCTCTAACTCCATCTTCCTGAAGAGCACCAGAAAAACCACTCCGTCAAACCCACTCAAAACAGCCCCACTCATTAAGACTAATCATATTTTTCTTCCCTGTTGAAAGAAACAGTCTAATGATTTATTTTTTTTTTGGCTACCCAACATAAGGAGGACTCCCACCCTGGCCAGTGCCCTGTGGGTTCCACCATGCCGTCTCTAAGAGCTGGCAGATGTAATCAGAGAATTCCACCAGTTTCCATCAGCAATGAAACATGATGTGGAGAGTCACAACTCAGCACTGCACACAGATCAAACTGAGAAAACAAACAGTTGGTGGTCCCAGAGAACAGGGCTTAGTGATCGTTTTCAGCATTTAACATGAAACCAGCGTATTCATGTCATAAGTGTATAAAACGTTAGTCTTCCGAAGCCCATCAAGATAGAGCTGTAAGTTTCAGATTTAGTAAAGCAGAGAAAATTAGTGTCAAAATCAAATTTGGGAGTCACATTAGTGGTGTTTGGTGCCTCCTCCCCCCATATCTGCTTCCTAACAGCATGTTAATAAACAAAAATGCTACCATAAAGGCCTTCACATGGTCCTCTCAAAGTTGGTACATGTAATTCTTTACTAAATATTCAGGTAACAAATGTCAGGAAAAACTGAGTTTAAGTAGTAAGTTACTTGACATGGTGGCCTAATTCAGCAAATAGTAGGAGATAAACCAAGTGATTCTGGAGCTTTATTAGGTTGTTGTCATCATCGTAGTTTATTTAAAAAAAAAAAATTCAGATGTGGTTTGGTACTTAAAAGCAGATCACCTTGCTTGAAGAAATATCAAAAGACTGAACTGGGATGTCACGTACACTATCTGGAATTTCCACTCCAAGAATTGTATTGGATAAAACCAATTTCATTTTGAGGTGTGTTTTACTTCTGCAGTTGTTTTGGATTAGTTTAAGTTTGATTCATCAAATACCCCAAGAAGGTCCTCTTTCATTTCACCCTGACTTATTCCCCTCCCCAATTTGTGGTTTGACTGTGAAACAAGAATATACTTCCCATCTCTATTAATCAGATATTGGGGATATTCCATTACTATAGCACGGCTACAGAGACAGCCCTCTCAGGTTTTAATAGAAATGAAGTTAAATCAATACTAAGCAAATTTCCCAGAAGTCACATTCCCTAGAATTGCAAGGATGGCTGAAGAAGTATTAGGGCAAGTAGCGCTGCAAAACCCCACAGCACCTGGGGCAAAAAAAACCCAGGCTTTTCCATACCAGTTAAGAGATGTCCCTTTGAGCAGATGGGCACCTATACAAAACCTGAAACTTTCAGTGGTAGGCAGAGCACAAAAACATAACAAAAGAATCTATTTCCTCCCCACATCAGTTTAATCTTTTCTCTTTCTGACACCAGTGGGAATACCTGGACTGCCAGGTTGTATGTTAAGATGTCCATCATTAAACCCTGGATTGAATCTGCTGGATTGATTGTATTTTTAAAAGGATACCAAAGGGTACTTGAGACACAGCCCCAGTGAGAACCCACAATTATTTAAAATAAGAAACTAGTCATAAATATTGTTTTTGCTTTCACAAGAGTACTTCCATAGAATATAAATTTTCATTTATCTTCAATTAATTCAGTAAATAAAACACTACTCCCTCCAAAAAGGCTTGCAAGTACATATTAATATTTAGCACATAGGGACAGGTATTGAAGCACAAGATAAACATATTTTAAGACTTTCCTCTCAAAAGCCCAATTTAGCATAACTGAAAGTAAGATTTAACTTATATTTTTTTCTATTAAATTGAAAGTCTCAGTATAGAAGACTGAAATGTATCCAGATGACTCTCCCAGCATACCTATTAAAGTGGTTTTGCTAAACAAGTATGAACTGTATAGTAACACATACAAATTAGTTAAAAATGAGATAAGGGCCTCAGTATTCACTATTCCTCAAAAGGCATGTGTTTATAAGTACAGACAATGATAGGAATGGTGAACAAAACCAAGTAAATATTTTCTAGGGAAAGGTAATCTGCTCGCTTGGTGGAAGTAGTTCACGTTATCATATTTATTTTTATGTACTCACTTCTCAAATAAAAAAAATTAAAAAAAGAAAAATCACAGCTACAGTAGGCACTATTTCTTCAGTGAAAGTGCGAAAACAGTCCTGGCTACAAATCTCATTTCCAGATGTACAAAATTTTCAGATACGGCAGCTTGTGTGCTCCATGTTAGCAGTCTGAGGAAAAATGAATTTATTGCTTTCTTTAGGACAGTAGTTGCATCTCCCTGGTTAGCTTGCAAAGAGAATGTTTTTTTTCCCACTTGAATAAACTCTAATCTGTCAAATACTACCTGTTCACGGAAACTGAGCTCTAACTGGGGAATCTCATGTTACTAAATGTTATTGAGGTATCTCTACCAAAACAACCAAAAGTTAAAAAAAAGAAGTTCTTCTGCTCTTCTACTAGGATGGGATTCTACATGGTGTCTGGTATTATTTTTCATTGAGGTTGATCCTTTCAAACTTCCACGTATTTCCTTATTTGCTACAAAAGCATAATTTAAGTGAGGTAATTTGACAGTAATACCTCAGAAATTGCTACCAAGATGCCTGAAGCTTAGCAAGCTCAGAAAACATATCCTGAAATTCATGGTAATAAAAGATATGGTGTTTTTTCTTTTTGGTTCTCTGATATGAAGCAACATTTCCATAAACAAGGGCAAAGTCTGGATGGCATACATTGAAAAACTGACAGCAAATTTTATCTTTGGATGATTCATTCCCACTGTTACATCCTTACATCATACAAAACTCAGTGAAATTTGCAGAATCTCCAAGAAATAATCTTACAGCAAAATACTCATTGTCAACATTGTATTAAAAATAAATGTCAATTTGGATAAGTACTAACATTTAAAAACACACACGTAGACAAGTAGATTAAAGAAAAAACCACACCCGCAAGAATGAGCATTTGAAGAAAGTGAACTTTATACACACCAGACATTTTCCACTAGCCTTATTCACTAATTGTATGCTGTATTACAAATATTAAAACCTTCAGGACTAATTCTCATGAACAGCTATGAAGCCAGACACAGAAGGAGAAGGAAAGAGACATTACATTTAATCAATGTCTTGGTAAAACCAAGAAGTACCGAAAAGTCAAAGTACCCTTTGCCTCCAGACCCCAATTTCTGCTGTTGCTGCTGCCTGTTGACTTGGATCTGTGCTGCAAGTAGACGCAGAGAAAGAAGATAACATGCAAGGAAAAGAAGACTTCCAAGTTTTCTCTGCAAGTTGCTTATTCTTTTATTCCCTTTTTTGCTGTTTAAATGCACACTAATACGCCAGCCATATCTAACTAAATTCTAAGCATGAAACAGAGTAAATAGTATAATCACATGACAAAAATGTTTTTATTAATTATGCTTATGATGCACATGCTGCACGTATTTAATGAATTGCTGTACACACTCACCTCTACATATATCAGTCACATGTAGGAGTATGTGCATGTGAGGGTTTTATTTCCATATTCAGATGTCGCCCAGGAAAAGATTGACAGAAAGCATAAAACAAGCTATAACCAACTTTTCCTTTCCCTTTTATCCCTGGATATGTCATGTAGAGTGGGAAATGCTCAGAAGAGGCAGAAATTGGAAAATGATTGTGCTTTAAGAGACTAAATGAGTCATTCAATGGCATTTCTGCAGACCTCTGTAATTGAACAGCCTTTCTTCCACCTTTCTCTTGAAAAAAAGCCCTTAATTGTAACCACTGAAAGGAAATAAATTTCTGGCTATTTTTACAAAATACGTGTTATGTCTCAGCAATCTGCTCCCATTTAACTCTGCAATACAGCTATAAAATGGTTGATTTGGTTTAGTGCCTTACTTCTGAAGTACTTCACACACCACACAAGGCAGCGACCGCAAGAGAGGTCCAGACTACAGATAGAAAAGCAAAATCTTGAATAAATCCCTCATAATGATAAACTTCTGAGGGAATTTGCTGGTATTGTTTTGGGGAGAGGAGGCAAAGCCACTTTGGAACTAGAGTTTTCACTGCGGGCTTGCAAAGTGCCATCAGCACCACTCCAACAAACAATTAACATGCCAACTAAAAAACAGAAGTTGGGGTTTTGCTCCTTCCAGTCTTTCCTGAGAGATGATATTTCTTTCCAATTCTCACCTCAGGCACTATGAAAAAGAAAAAAAAAAGAGTGAAGAGAGTATTTTTCCCATCATATTTCAGCTGCTTGTCTTCTGGCTTACATTCTTCAGAATGGCTCATCCCTACCTCTCCCTCACAACACTCTGCAAACCCACAGCCATTCTCTTTGTGCATCTTTGTAGAGGATCCACTTCAGCTAAGTAGCAACTAGAACAGGCTTGGAGACTCATTCATACACATCCCTCATTATTGACTGGGTCCAAATGGCCCTGACACTCATTCACATGTAAGACAATTAGCATGAAATTTTGTTTACTCCAAGCCCACAATACCACCCTGGCAGCACAGAGGGGCTTTGAAATGACTCATAGTGTAATTCATTCCTCCTTTTCGATGCTAGAGGAGCATAAAGCATCCTAAGGGCAGACAAAAGTATAGCCAAATTACTCCTGCCATTGATTTCATCAAAGTAGAATTCGACACAAATTTAGCATTTATTGAACTGAGCTCGAAACCCAGCTCAGTTGCATGGGTGTCAGTGAAATTGCCAGTTTAGCTCAGCTAGGGGCATACATCAAGATCTCTGAACATCTCCACTAGATATGCTGGAGAAAAGAGCCAATTCAGAGGGTGGATACAGAACATGTTGCAAATCAATGAGTTAATCTATTAACTCATTAGATGGACACTAAAAACAAAGGGACCCGAGATATCCAGTTGATCCTGACCGGAATTTCTTGGTCAGTTTTCAGTCACCATTATTACATTAATATTAGGCAGCTAAGCACTTTGTGTGATATCACGCTATTGCATCCTGCTATATTTTTGAACCTCAGTTTTTCATTCTCCTCCTCTTCCTTCCCTGGCAGAAACTGAGGCACAGATGAGACCAGAAAGCCATTGGCAAAGGCTTTTCTCACTGTACACCTAATCAGACCTGTGGTGCTTTGAGTCACAAAAGCATATCATACAGCAGGCAGCAAAGAAATCAGAAGATACCATCAGTCTTCCTCTATTCCAAAAGCCTGCTCTTAATAGCACTTTTTCCCAATTTTAGCTTATGTCCACTTGTGGCCCTCTGGTACAAAGTCACTTTAATAATTGGGATTTTCCTACTCTCTAATTTTTGGACATTTTTTTGGCATCCTAACTGTCATCATCCTTAGCAACCCCATAAACAGGCTGAGCATGAACTAATCAAACATTCTCTTGCCTACCAAGGTAGGCAAGTGGAGGGATGAATCTTCACGACTACGAAAGGCCATGAGCTCTACCCAGTCATAGCCACACAATTCCCTTTGATGAGCTTACAGAGCAATAATATTGTGGTTGCTACCTCAGTCATATAAATCCATAGACAAAAGACTTGTAGTGTAGGCATGTGCAGTTTAAGGTGAGATTAGGGTGGCTAGACTAAAACTAGATCAGAAATTCTCAGCTCATTTCTGTTATCTCAAATACCCCTGAATCACTGATTGTCTTCCAACTCCCACCTGTGATACTGAACTGTGTGTTACAGAGTGAAGTCAGTTTAAATGCTTTGGATACAAAAATTGCATAGAAATTAAAAGTACATACCAGTAAGGCGTGTTTGGTCACACATAATAGCATGTCTCTCATTTATTGTACATGGACAATAACTAGATCATACTGGATGATTCAAATGCATTCCAAGAATAAAGTTGTTATGAATATTTGCGATGCAGTATCTCTGAGACTGCTGAAGAAAAAGTAACTGTTTTCACGCATCACTCCTGCAGACAGTTTAACGAGGAAAGCAGTGCTATCTTCATTTTCAATGTGTATTCAAATCATTCCTCTTTCCTGTTTGACTGTTACAGCTGACACATAACATGACTAATCACCACTACCATGTCTGCACAGAGTAAGCAGACTGCGTGTGGCTTCTGACTGCATCAGAACAAACATTCTGAATGGCATTCAGTTAACAGCAAGCTCAATTTCATTAGAGGATATGACATCCTCTGTGAAACAGTAAGCTTCAGTCAGATGTGTACTACTTGCAAAATGAAATCAGTGTCTAAGTTGTAGTTATTCAGAAATCTATATAACTAAGAAAAAATAACTATGGTGTTCGATAATACACATAGTAAAATATTTAGAATCCTATCAGAAAGAAAGTATAAAATTTTTTCTTTATAAACATATATTATTTAAGAAAGAGAAAAGACAAACATATTCCTTTCTCCCCTCCTTTTTAAGAATTTTGGGAAATGATTTTTTTTATCCACTTTCCAAAGGAAAAAAAACCCCGTGTTTATTCAATAAGAAACATCATTTTTCATTTGGAAATAAACTTTCTACACAGAATTCAAGTAGAAAACTTGCTTTGTATTTAAAAAGCTTTTCATGGTAGATGGTTACACTTTCCAACCAGTAAAATGAGCTTAAATGAGTAGCAGTAGGAGTACAGAAACAAATCCTATCATATACATTCAATCCCAAAAGTAATCAACCACTCAGGCCATATCTCCATTTTTGCCTTCAGCCTTTTCTTACCAATTTCCTCATTACAGACTTTTGGAAACAACAGACATACTCTTTTCATACAAAACATGCCCGTTAACAGACCCAATTAAGCACAAGCTACGAGGGTCATCTCACTTTGTTCCTATTATTACAACCAACATAACATAGCTCTTTTGTAAACTCCAGTTTTCAGTCCCCATACACCTATATGAGCGCATGTCAATAACCATTTTTCTAAATCTCATTCTAAAACCTGCCTACATGCATTCCCAGCTAGCTAGTAACTTTGTTCAGTGCCAACATTATCCTTCAATTTAACACACCCGTGTTCGTTTATGGTTTTTTAATCACATTCTATAAGCATCAGTGAAAAAGTACAATCAGACACAAAAAAAGTTAGTCTGCTCCAGGTGCAGGCTTGCATAGATGCAAAACACTGGATGCTCAGAGCATGTGTTGTTGTAGAGGCTTCACCAGTCCTCAGGCACCAGTTCATCCCAAACTCTCATAGAAATACCCAGCCTAATTCATCCTCAAGTTGCACTTATCTGTATTTGGTTTGCCTGGACAGAGTTCAGTGGCCAAGGGGCTGTAGCGGTGGCTTCTGCAAGAGGCTGCTAGAAGTTTTTCCCAAGTCTGATAGAGGCAGTGCCAGCCAGCTCCAAAGACAGACCCACCACTGGCCAAGGCTGAGCCTGTCAGTGATGACAGGATGGGAACGCCTCTGTGAAAACATATTTAAGAAATGGGGAAAAAAAAAGTCATTGAGCACAGACTCCAGCGTGACAGGAATGCTCCAGAGCAGCCAGCAGGTGCAGATCCTGCAGACATCACCGAGCAGCAGGGTCTGCTGGAGAGCCTGGCCAACAACACCATCTCCCATCTCCACGTCCTCTCACTCATCCTGGTGCAGGTAGGTGGGTGAGACCCCAAGTCAAATCCTGCTCCGGCTGCAGACCCAACTCAGCCCCAACATCCCTCACACACACCTTTGAGAGGTGCCACAGGGTGCCCTCCTCTGTCAATGCCCCCCACGCCTCAGGGGTCACAAAAAAAGTCTCTGGTGACCTCTGTTGCCAGCTACACACATACACACACACCCCCCGTGAGCATCACCATCCTCATCCACAGGAACATCAGCTTCACTGCACAACTGTGGCACAGATCTTTATGGCAGAAGTCCTGAATATTTTGGAAGTTTATAAAAGAGAGATATTTGATGGTAAAAAATATATTTTTAATTTTATTTAAAAAAATTTGGTTTGTTATGCCTGTGCCGATGGCCACCACCCTGACCCTGCCCAACGACCTCTGCACTGACAGTGAAATATCACTACTGTGATCATTTTTTCCACTTAACTGGTGAGGCAGGGGGCGAGCCCTGATGGGGTCTTTTGCTTTTGGTGCCAAGCAGCCAGTGCCTGCCAGTCGTGACCCTCTCAGAGAGGGCAGTAGGTGAGGAGTTGGATTGCAGCAGTACCCCCTCAAAGCGTAACACAGGTGTCCTAAGGCAAGCTCAGGGAGGATGGAAGCTTCTAGCAGAGCAGAAGGGCAAAAGCTCATTTGATCTTGAGTTTCAATACAAATACAGACCGTGAAACTAGGGCCTTTTAAGCAGGAGGCGTCAGGAAAGTTACCACAGGAATAACTGGCTTGTTGCAGCCAAGCGTTCATAACAACATCCCTTTTTGGTCCTTTGATGTCAGCTCTTCCTGTCATTGTGCAGAATTCACCAAGCGTGATGCAGCCTTTTAAAAGATCTCTTGAACATATATTTAGATAATCTAAACAAAGGTTATATCCTGAAGGGCAGCCCCCATATCTAAGAACCAAAGTAATTAGAGGCCTTCCATTTGCAGAAAACTCACATATACAGTATTAATAAAGGACAAATTACAAGGCATATTTTACATGCGTCATTAAACCAGTAGGATTAAGTTTGCACAAAACGTAATTGCCTTTTGATGTGAATAAAGCACAAAAAGCCCAATCAGATGTAGCACAATCTAATTTACGACACAGCCCTAGAATTTTTTGGCTATTAGTGTCACGGCATCACAAGTCTAATATATTAGAGTGTTAAGAGGTACACAGCCCTGTTGTAAATTATTTCACTTCTCTCCTGTACATCTGAGGTGACAGAACGAAGGAAAATTTCTTCCTATTTAGACAGCTCATTATTTCCCTAGAACACTCCTGTGCCACCACTAACCTCTGCAATGTATCGTCACTGATTCAAAATATCAATTCACTACAACCAGTGTAAACCAGCATATTCTGTTTTCTAATTTTTCAATATTTTTCAGGACACGTTCTCAGCTGAATTCTGCAAAGAGCAGCAAACTGGAAACCCACTAAAAACATGAGGACAAGACACATTTTATCAGCTAGTCTCCCAGAGAATGGAAGGTGTATTTTCTCATTGTTGTGTACGTTACACTGGGGAATGATTTAGCTCTCACACGAACAGAGACACACAAGAGCAACCCTTCACTTGGTGGAAGCTATGAAGTCACCAAATATTTGTTAAGAACAGCTAAAAGGACTTGCTACCTGAAAGAATCTGCAAAGAAAATCTGTGTGATTCTAGTACGCTTACACTGTGAGCCTCATCTGACGGCCTCTGCAGAGATACAAACAGAGATTCAGGCACCTGTGAAGAGGGCAAATGATGCTCCCAAACAGAGGTACTCAAAAAGCCATGGAAAGCATCTCTTCAAGGACTTAGAATTAGATCAATAAGCTGACTCTAGTTGGGAAAAAAATAATAAAAGAAATCATATCTAAGTTCAATATATACATGTAGAATATTTAAAGAAAAAAAAACCACACAAACAAAACAAAACACAAACTAAGACAGCTAACCAGAAATAGCTGCCTATGAATAATCATTTTGGCACCAATTCAAGATTGCAATCCAGTTGGCAGGAATCTTCCCAATGAAGCTGATGGGAATGCCCATGTCTTTTTGTCCAGCAATGTAAAGTTGATTGCGCCAGCATTCCTCAGCATAACTAGGAGCAGAATTTTGTTCAAAAGAAAAGGTGTTTACAAAAAGAAACTTTCTTTACACGTCAATTTAATTTTTCTAAATTTGGAAATACCAAGACGTTTTGCTGACCAAAACTCAAAATGTCTGCTTATAAGCGCATTCACTCAGTCATCTTGCAGTGCCAAATACTAAGCGCCCTGATCCTCAGGCACCTTCACGAGGATTTCCCTCACCACCACCTCCTCTCCACTGCAATCCTGTGTGCAGAACAAGCTGGTCAGCACGATGTACAGTTACTGATCAGGCAAATATGGGGTGAACCCTTACCTGGAAGAACAGCCTGTACCCCATAGTGCTCAGAGGGACCATGACACTGTGTGTGCTCGTCAGATGCAGGGAGAGCAACCCAAGCTACAGGCTCAGCTCTGGGGTTCACATCAGCTGGCCTCCAATGAATGCTACCTCAGCTGCTGTATAGCAGGGAACAGTTGCAGGCTGGATTTCCCATTATTAGAGGGTTCAAAAATAATTCCTATTAAGGGACCTTAATGAAAAACATCAATCAGCTCTTTGTAGAAATTCATGCTCTTGAACTGCACAGGCTTGGTACTGATGAGGAGAACCTGTCTTGTATCAAAAACTGCTTAATTCAGTAAAAAATAGGGCAACTTCTCGTGCCAGAGATAGCATCACTATCTGTTTGGGAATACCTTTTCTTTCAGTATCTCCAACCACAGAAATTTGGTTCTGATCTCTTTTTGATGCAACAAAAGAAAAGCTGCCAGCTTGGTAACATCTAGACGCATCTTCTTCAGCACAGAGCATTCACTTGCTCGTCAGCCTCTGGGTAGCATAGCAATTATGTCTTCTGACTGCTTTCAAACTGCAGTCATAATCTCCCTCTAAGAGACATCACATGTTTCTTAATACTGGTTATGGCAGATAGAGTCAAGACATTTTGTAAAATTGACCAATTTTTTTTCTGTTGGCATGCAGGATAATCAGCCTACTTGCACATCAGGCAGAACTTTAAGTAGAGCTGTGCGTGTTTTCCAAACACATTCAGAAAAAACACGTCCATCAAGAGCAGCAGTAACGTATGTCTGCTTTAAACCACGAAGTCCTCAAAATGCTCAGTGGATACAAAGACACATAGCACCACACAGTAAAAGCTAGAGCAATGCAAAATTCTGGTCCAAAATCAGGTAAAAATGGTTCTTTGTATTGAATCCAGGCTGTGTGAAACAGAAGAGGAAAAAGAACAACCATCAATTTCAGCTTTTAAATATATTCTTAGTCCTTGTGTAGAGAATTCAGTCTGAAGAGTTGCAAGAGAAGAGGCCATTCATCCAAGGTTGTACAAAGAGGTTAATCAATCTCAACACCCCTATTCCTTATACCAAATAACTTTTCAAGTCAGTTCACCAGTACTACCCAGTAAACATGTGATGGAGGGCATTCATTATGACTTGCCATCAAAGTCAGGACCTTAAACTCCTGTAGGTTTGTTTAATTTCACTGACAGGATAAAGAATTAAATTAGGTAACATGACCTGCCTATTGAAGAACCATTGTAGATTAATTAAAAGTGAAGAGAACATAGAAAGCCTGTTTTACTTACACTACCCTTGTCTGATTGAAAACCTCTTCTTAGACAGAAAACCTTAAGTCTCTTACGTAGCATTGTTCTGTTTGAGTTTTCTTTTTCCTGAGGAATTGCTTCAGTGGTCTACAATATTCTCTTTGTCAGAGAGTGCTCATAGGCACCATCATACATGGACTCTTTCAAATGGTAAAGGTAAATCTGTGGCTAATGGAGTTTGTTGGAAATGTATGCCGAAGAAAACAAAAAAGATTATTGCCCAAACCAATTCCAATTTAACAGCTATAGCTTAAACTTATTGTAGGTACCAGAATTTTTTCATATATTATATTGATTGCATGGATTTCCTTTGCTCAGGGAATCTCCATGCAGTACCTTGTGATTCATATCTATTAAGTCTAAATAAATCATCCAGTGTATTGATGTAACCTGAATAATTGAGGTCAAAAAAGTCATACCAACTTTTCCTGTTTGAATTTTATGGAAATTCATAAATGCTACTTATGAATGTAAACCTTGACTGTTTAGGAAATATCAGAATAGCAAACGGATAAGCTTTAAATGATCAGGTTTCCCACACTGATTTTGTACTGAAATATATTACACTGTGCAGCTGATAATTGTATATGTTACATCCACCAGCTTAGAAGTAGCTGATAGCAATTTTTACAAGTAAATTTGTTTTCAAGAGGGGTAGATTATTACAAAAGGAAGTAAGCTAGGAGAAGTCAGATCTGCTGTGATTCCCTATAAGAACATGCAATGGAGAAATGGAGAAAGGAAGACTGCAGCCAAAGAGCTGGAGCTGGCTTGTAGTAAAGTGCAAGTTTCAAATTTAAAGAAGCCAGGAAGAAAGTGTTTACTGACTGACAGACATTTTTGCCAGCAGATATGAGCAAGATAAAAGGAAGCAGCAGTACAAGCTAAAGGGGTTTCTACAATGAACAGCAGGAATCTTCACTAGCAAAGCTGGGGAACTGTACACAGATACATCAGCTTGGCCATGTCTCCTGTGCTTGGTCAATGAGTAAAGACCATTTAGTTCATAAAATCCACTGCAAAAAGCTCTGTTTTCTTTCCTTCAATTGCTGTATGTCCCCAAAGAATAAAAACATGAAGTGTAGTAACTGGAAGCTGAAACTCTACCAAGAGCACGGCTGAGGAAAAGGCAAGTCCTGGAGATCGATAGTCCCGCTGCAGGTGCCATTCCAAAGCTGTCGCACCAGGGAGAGCGAGCATCAATCTGCGCCCAGCAAACCTGCCCACGGAGCTGCCCACAGATTATGACTAGGCCCTTGACAGCATGAGAGGGGGAGTCACACAGCTCCAAAATCCAAGTTTCAATGCAGTTGTTCACAATTTGATATTCAGGTGGAACTGCAGAGAGGGCAAACGGGTTTTAAATAAGCTCCTCGCAAAATTGAAACACTTGAATTGTGTTGTTTTAAACAATTAAATTTGAGATACTAAAATAGGACATCATTTTTTAAAAAAAAAAAAAAAAAGAAAAGAGACTCAAGTCTGTAGGATTGAGCCTTTAAATTCAGGATTGGCACTTCACAGAAACACGCTCCCCTGCTGCAGAGGTGCTGGGAACAGCCTGCTCCTCTCATTAGGGTGTTCAGTTTCAGTACTTAAACATGTATTTAGAGGTTTACTTCCAGGCTTTAACCTGAGATATAAAAAAAAAAATACTATGTTGGATTTCAAAAGAGATCTGCTGCATTTAAGCTGAAAAGAAGAGCAAATTGCAGCTCAAGGTGAAGGAGTAAGCCTGGTACACCTCAGGGCAGGGCTTGTAAGAACAATGCTGACAGACCCTCAGGATAAGCAGCATTAAGAGGGGCTGACAGAGCATTCTGTAAGAAACAATCCTCATCCAACAGCATCTTTTCATTTATGAGTACAGTCTACATCTCCTGCATATGTTGCTATATACAGTGTAAGCACAGCCTTTAATCAAAAGTAGTAGCAGAATAAATTAGGAAAAAATATATCTAAATGAGATACAAATTCACTAAATATCAGAGTACGGTAATAGCATTCCTAGACTGAAATATTAGAGATGAACTATTAGATCCTTGTTCTGTTCCAATTAGTTTGCCCAATTATATCTAAATTCTGGGTTATTAAAATAACAACTGTCTATGAAAGTATAAAAATAATACTTCAAGATAATTTTCCATTTTAAAGTCATTTGTTTTTTTTATCTATGACTAAGAGGAGCACATATTTCATATCTTGCACAGTATTCATGTTTTCTCCTGCAAAGTTGCAAGAACTCAATGTCCCTGTTATACCACAGGTGATATTAATCAGTCCTCTTGTATTCAGTTAATTCCCTGACACCCCCAAAAAAATAGTAAGGTGGGAGCACTGTCCATTTCTGAAGAGGAGCAGTGTCAAAGGGAAGGCTGTACAGAACAGTCTCTGGTCAATGCCAGATTTACCGCAATTGCAACAAGAAGGTCACGTAATATTAAGCCCCCTAAAATATTTTATTCATTTTGTGTCCCATAGCTCTTCACAAATCTTAAGCACAGAGCAATCCAGATGAATTGCAGGACGCCCAGCTGTGTGAGTTGCCTGTGGTGCTTTGAGTTGATTGTTAAAGCATTGGAACCCTCACAGCTTGTGCACTTATTTCCAAAACCACATAGCTGAAGAACATTTCAGTTCTTGGAAGAAACGCTGTTTTTAAGGCTCACTCACCTTGAAATGAGTAAGTAAATTGAGTTCCACACTGAAGCAGCTTTCTGGAGGACCAGTATGAGAAAACACAGGTTATTGCACCTAACAAGAGTTCTGCTAAGTTTCTGTAACTGCTGCTTAGCCAAGTCAGTGCTCAAGTTGCAAGAGTAAGAAAAGTCTGAGTTTGATCTGTTATTTCTTCATCAGCACCTTAACATTTAGTACAACACAACTCCTCTGCTTATAAGTAATAATGCAGATTTGAACTCATTTGCACACTCAAATACGCTGCATTTCCAGGATTTCGACGCCGATCGCTCACACTAACACCACGACCAGTACAGCCAGTGGCTCAGCTCTGCACAGCATCATAAACACTCGTCTATCCCTGACAGGACACTCCGCAAATTTGGCCCCTTCTACCTGAATCTCTTTGAAGAGGTGACACAAAATGCCTGCAGCAAAACCTTCCTGGGACAGAGTCCCTAAAAAGTCCCAGAAGGTCCATCATATCCCATAGTGCACAGATACCAAGTACAGAGCAGCCGCACAGAGAACCCAGCCCCAAATACTCTGCCGTTGCATTAGGGTAGCGTTTGTCCTCTCAGACAGTCCCAAGGTGAGGTAAAGCAGTGAGGTGGTTTTCTCCCTCCTTGCCAGTAACATTCCAGATAACAAATCCTGTGTTATATTTTATTTATTTTATCCAGAATTAGATGATGGTATGACTGAAACTACCTTAGAAGGAGTTGTAATACAACAAAAACTTACAGTAGGTTATACGACAGTTTTCTCCATGTACCGCAACAAAAAAAGTTGTATTTTTGGCTACAACTAACCTGTCCTAGTAGTGAAAACCTTATTTGAAGAAAATTTTTAAAAAGCTTTCAACCCTAGCAGTTCTTACTGCAATAAAATCTTAGAAGATCTAGTAATACTCGACAAGAGTCTTTAGTTAAGGCAAAGATGAAATAACCGATTGAAAAAAAAAAAAGGGCAGAAGTCTGGCCTCAATTATTTTATAGTTTCTACCAATAGAAGCAAGTAATTCTGTGGGAAGACAGAAAGCAGTAGGTGATTTAAAGAGTGTAATATCTCTTATTTTGTCCAAGAAAAGCTTTTTATTAGTTTCACTATTGAGCGATTTTTAGAGGTGAGAGGAAAGGAACAAATGAATCAATGTAATAATTCTGAAAGAAGAGTCAACAAGCAGATTCAGCGTATGAACAGATACATGAAAAGCCTTCAAGATGATAGTTCTGCACCAGTTTTTGACAAGACGTGGTTGGAAGATTATATATTGCATTTTGCATCAGTTTCTGCTAAGTTACAGTGAAATTGCCTTGTTCCCCTTGTCTTTTTCTAGCATGCCACTGTGAGATCAAAGTAGCTTTTTTTTTTCTTTTTAAACTTATCTAGCTGTGCTAAAAAGTAACATTATACCTGGGGAAACATTGGCTCGTCCACTGCTTTTAATTACAATAAACAAAAAGATGAATGCAGATTAAGATAAGCCAAAAAGCAGTAACTGTTCACACAAGATGATACAGGGCTTAATATAATGGAATACATTACAGTGCTATTTCTACATGCAAGTCAGTAGAAAAGTTTAAGCACTCCTTATATAAATCACCAGCCAAGAATCAATCTCCTTCTCTCCACTTATTTACTTGCTCTATTTTGGTCCTTTAATGTGTAAACTACAACTTGGACTCCTAGTCAGAGCAACAGGGTAGGGAGAAGTAGATAGAAGAGAATACACTGAGGAAAACCCATACTGTGCCTGTATTTTAAAAATAACAATTCAAAAGGCATAAAGAAACTCCCAAGTTTCACTCATTTAGATCAGGTCCAAAGCCCAAGAGATTTTACCAACCTTCTTAACTGAATCCAGACCCCCCTCGAAGTTCTCCATCTCCTGAACCTCTTAACTCAGTAGTTTTGCTCACAACTTATTTATCACATAGTTGTGAGGTGCTCTGCCATTCCTGATAAAGCACTTAATTCCAGTAAGCTAAGCTTTGTATCTCATTTGTCCCTACATAAGAGCCTTTGGCTCTCTTTAGATAGGCTCTACATGCTCTTACAATTAAATCACTAACAAATATACAACCTGCTTTAATCTGCTTTCAAGATGCAGAAACACAAATAAGTACCAAGAAAAATATTTTTACAAAAAAAGTACCTCTGCACGCACACACAGCAGGCAGTTGAAGACACATCCTTCACCTTGTAGCAGGCAGCTCAGGAGGCAGCATCCTTCACCTCCCCTTACCAAAGGGGCTCACTAAGAGATTAACCACAGATCTTAGAGCACTTTGGGTCAGCTACTACTCATATCTCAAACATTCTTTATCTAAACACAACCCCTTCCTCTGCACACCTCCTTCCAATCCTCCCCCCTTGCAAAAAGCCTTGGCCACCTGCTCCACCTCACCCTCCACAAGATACAGGTGGTACCCATTTTCCAAGGCACCCAGCAATCAAGGGGTCCCAGGTGCCTCCTCACATGCCCATGTTATTATGCATTCGATCTAGGAGTACTATGTATTACTACAGCATCAGATATTTATTTGATGTGTTATCAATCCTCCCAGCAATTGTTGCTGTCATAAACAAATGAAATAAGCTCCACTGCTTAATACTTCCAGTTGAATTCATTATATACTTCAGATGTCACAAAGTTGTTATGAAATACTAGAAAGTAAACTCTTGAGATTCAAATATTTCACTGTTAAGTCTTCTAAATAAAGGGAGGGGGGAAAAAAAGGTATCTAAGGAATATTATCTGAACTTAGCAAGTATAAAAAGATGTAACCAAAAAGAATATAGTCCTTCTGCTGACAAAAAAAGACTCATCAAATGACAGGCAAAAACCATCCCACTGAAAGATGAGATGGGTAGCAAGTACTGGTCGACTAAGAAAGAAACTTTCTCGTTCTGTAAATTCTAAATGATCAAGACTTCTGGTTTATGTAGTTTATGACGAATAGTGGAAGATAGCAGATTAAATGGCACTCACAGTCCTGCTTTGAAATCTTTCATGCAGAAAAAAAAGAAGAATAATGACTGCCTAAACCCTTTACATAGCGTAAAATAACATGGCATAATCATCAGTCACTCATTACAAGACACCACAGGTGTTTCTCATGATCGAGAGCAGCGCATGTGTGCAATGCAATTGACAGAGAGAGGCAGTGGGATTGCATTTCATGCTGATTATCTGAACATCCCAAAGCTGCTCACCCATCTGAACCAGAACAGCAGAACCAGAAACTCCATTCCTGTTCTGTCTCATGGCTGTGCGCTTAATAGTACACTGCCATTAACAAAGTGTACCTTCATGTCTGCTATACATAAGGATAGAAATATTTACTGCAGTTTAAATTGAACTTCCACAGCAAGTGAGGGGCAGAAGTCTCTTGTTCTGTTCTCCTCTGTGTGCCTGGAATTGGTACCACCTAATTTCACGCATGTGGGAAAAATATTTAATTTTTATTTTGTACATGGTGTGTGTTTTGGAGCTTTTAATATGCCTAGAGAAGCAGCTTTGGCTGTTCTCATTGAACAAGCACTACTCACTCAGCTCTCCTGAGCAACATGCCAGTATTGCCAGCCCAAAGAATTCAACAGTCCTAAGCCAGAAGCTTCAGAACTATGAGATTTCAATTACAAATTACATTTTTTTACTCTTTGCCTTCTGATTCTTATTTTCATCTTCAAGGTTCAGTCAATGCCTGCTTACAAGTTTCCTCTTCACAATTCCAAGAGCTTAACAGAAGCCGAAATTCTCATATGATTGCCAAGAAGTGGAAACTGAGACCTTAAGCAAAACATTAAATACTCTGACAAAGACACAGTAGTGAATTCAGAGCAATTTCCAAAACAGGCTTATGTCTAAACTTTCAGAAATTCTTAATGACTCAAACTCATGGCTAACACAGGTGCCTCCCACTCCTACCGTTCTTGCTGCAGGCTTTGAGATCCCCACCAGACATAACTGAGAATTCAAATAGTGACTTCAATGGAGCTGTGTTGATTGACATCAAAATGTGCTTTCAAAGTTCACCAAGAAGAGATGCTATCTTCAGTAAAATTCTATTCAGAGCTCACAAGAACGTTGGAAGAGCCCATTTTTACCCATAAAGTGGGATCTAAATAAATCTGCACCTTGACCCTGCTCATCTTGAAATATTTTAGCTTCCTTTGATAATATCAAGTTCCAGCACTTCAGAAATACATCTCTCAGTCCTTCTGGGTTCCTGCTTTGGTGACAAGCTTTTCCCTTTGATCTTGGTGTAAGAATTTTCTCTGGCATGCTCTTTGCTCCCACCTTTTTTGGTCTACTTCCAAGAACTGAACATTTTTAGTTCTCCCATTAGATTTTATCTTTTGTGGATTTTGCTTTATCAGAACTGGCAACATGGTGCTATTTAAACGCAGCTCCATCTGTCAGAGTCAAGTCCTGCAGGTAGGGTGTCATGTTTGATTTCGTGTTATCATTTGTTGTATAGTCAGAACTAAAGAAAAAATAAGTTTACTACAAAACCATTACGTTTACAAATTCCTTTGAGAGCTCTTTTACTGTTGTTGCAGGAGCTTCACGTGTCGTTATGAATACAGCCCCTTTTACACTGCCAGAGAGAAAACAGAAGGGGTGGGTCTGGCTTTGTTGTGTTTCCATGCTCTCCATTACAACTGTATGTCCTAAGCATGTATGTGAATTTGTATGCCAGCATTGTAGCTGATGGAAAGTATTGTAGGTGTAAAATAAAACTGACATTTTGGAGACTGAGTTTTCAGATTTGAAAATTAATGTACTCTGCTTTCACCACCCAGCTACAGAGCTATTTTCTGGTCTGAGGTTACATCTGACACTGGGAGATATGGTGGACTTTTATCCCAGCATGATAACAGTTGTACTTCACAGTTAGTACTTCCCAGCCAGAAGGGGACTAGATGGGAAGCAATGACTAATAAAAACATCATTTACTGGAGCCTTTCTGGCGCACATGTCAAATAGATCTGGCAAACACTATTATTTTCTTCCCAGTCTCCTACACTGACATTGCTTCTTCTGTTCCTTTTTCTTCTCAGAAGGATATAACCTAAAAACCTAAAAAAATATTATGCTGACTATAGACCAGAGACATTTATGATAGCATATATACAAACTTTTGAAACCCATTACAGTGTTTGTTTTTTCTTGTCACAAACAACGTGCACACCTCACCTTGCAGGTCTCACTGATCGCGTTTGGGAAAAGCACAATGTTTTAATTTTGTTTGGTTTTTGGCACTGCATCAACATTGTTTTTCTTCAGCTGTCTAGAAATTGCTATTCAGGTATGTAAGTTTTCCTGAGTTTCTTCCCTCTCCCTTAAGCAGCATCTCTTATGTCCTCCCACTTTGAGTGACACTTTGAGAGTAGCAAGAGATCCTGCCATGAAAACACCTCCTAAGGGACAGCCACATGTTTTTAATTAATATTAGGACGGCCTCAAGTGCTGTGAGGTGTGCTGTTACCTTATGGAGGACCTGACACTGTGGGGATAACCGGCACTGAAAGAAAGGGGTGATGATCCCAGTCAGACTCTCTACCAGAGGCTGTGCAGAGAGACAGGGCCATGAGGACCCAGCAGACCATGTTCAGAGAGAAGGCGTAAATGTGAAGATGGGCCGGCTGCAGCCAGAGGGCTGAGTGGTTCCCTTGCTGCAACCCTTGCAGATGGTCATGCTGCCTGCTTCAGCCACGCCAGCTGAAAGTAGCCTGGTTTTCCACTTTTAACAGCAAACAGCTGGGGAAAGGCCATGTCTTACACAACCAGAGCTCCTCTGCTCAGTAAATGTGAGGTGTAAATCTGAGGACTTACATCAACATCAGCACAGCCGACCCATTGTTAGGCTGCTCTCATAAGATCTGTGCTTTTAGTGCAAATAAAGTGCCGTGTCAGGGGGAGGAATCAATTAAGCCCTCTGCTATTAGCTTTTTTGTCATTGCAAGCGCTTTTTCCAGGTTGTGCTGCTGGAAGAAGCTGTTTCAATTCATCCACAATTTTCTCTAGAGCAGATATGATCAAATTGTCTGCCCTCCATGGAATGCAAAGCAGATGCAGAGTGGTGAGAACACAGGACATGCACAAAAACTCTTATTAATGGCTGTATTGAACCAAGGGTTTGGAGAGCACCAGTGTGCCAAACATGGTGCAAACAGCACAAAGAAATTATGTTCACCATATAAAATAAGAAGCAAAATTACAAAGGGGTAACTCATATCTTCACGTGTGACCAGCGCTCGTATTTAGGCCTCCAGGTTAGAGCAAGCCCAAACTATTGCACTAGAGTTACAGTTGCATTGTAACTAATCTGCATCTTCCTTCTTGGTTAGTTAGTGTCTGCCCTGCACACATGGAGGGAATGTGGAGAGCTGGAAAGCCTCACAGCAAACAGCCACAAAAACTGCACTGGTCGCAGCCTGCAATGGTGCCATAGCCCAAGCCTGGCCTGCAGTGATTCCTGTTAGCAATGACAAAAGAAGACAACAACAAACTCTGGGTTGTGTACAGCTCATGCAGTAAGCACTCAGGCTGACAGCACAACACTGGAATTAAAGATAAATCTTGTTTTGTCTTCTTTGTATTTACAGCACCAAACATCAAAGGCTGACTCACGCACAGAACAACAAGCACATGTAAGTACCAGAATATGATAGAACAGCTGCTGCCTGATCAGGAGAACCATCCTTCAGGGCCACTGACATTAATAATTTTGTAAGTTATACCAATAGTAATGCAGAGAAACAAAACCAACTGTTGTTCAGGTACTGGCAGTCCTCAGCTGGACAGCTTGTCTTTCTCCAGGTGTTGTATATAGTCCCGTTCAGTGTAGAGAAGGATGGAAAATTAGGGCTAGAAAGCAGCTATCTGAGTAGCAGCATGTCCCACACTGGCATCGATATATTATAGCAGTCATTTAGATTATATACAGTAATTTATATTTGATGGATTTAGTAATTCATTTAGTAGTAAATGAACAAATATATAGCACAACGGTTTGGCCAGTTCCTGTAGACTTTAAGTTGGACCATTTCTTTAATAGATCAAAGAGTTCATTTTTTGCTGCTTGATAAATGGTTTATGCACAGTCCCCCTAGAAGTCTGCCTGAGAGAATACCTCTCCTAGGCACTTAGCCTGTGTTTTGTACAGACAAAAGGCAAAATGAGGGCCATTCATCCTACCATCATCCATCTGGCAGATGAAGATGATGTCTCTTGCACACTCTGCTTTGCTGGCCGCAGACAGGCTCAAAGCACCTGCCCTGTCCTCAGGGAAAGCTGAGCTAAGGAGACCACCAAGGCAGACCGGGTTGGAGCACCTATGGCCCCAGCTGTGCTTCAACCATCCAGATTACAAGGGCTAATGCTTTGATTTGCCTCCCAGCACAGGATCTTTTTTAGTAGGCATTCAAAGCTTGAGCTAAACTTTTGCTTGCTTCTAAATAAGGTAGGTGGCAGTTGAATCAGGGTTTGGTATGAAACACTTGTCTGCAGTAACGTGTGAGCTGACATGTCTGATATCACTCAAGAAGGCTGTGAGAGACTTGGGATTTGACACCAAGCAGCCTGACCACCTTCACCACGCCACGTGACTGTGCGCAATGCATAGCTACAGATCGTGGTTTCTCACAAGGGGACTAATTCCCTGAAGGGTTTGTTCCAAATATTAGCAGAGGGTTTCCCTTTAAGAACTGCTTTCTGATCTTCATTTTTAACTTTTTTTAATTCATCCTTATCTTCTTTGTTTTGTTGTAAGTCATCTTTTCCCATATTGGTATTTATAGCCTCTAATAATCTAGACACCTCTATTTCCAGGCAGTGACAAACTCAGCTCCTCCTCACAAGTGTATTTTGTCTCATCTTTGTCTGCACCTTTTGAATCCGTGCTACTTAACCAACATTTTTAATCAGACAGGCAATTCTGGGAGAGCTTCAGGTGCCCTATGATTCACATATAGACTTTGAACAACTCAAGACTCCTTCCCAGGCTTCTGAAACAAAAGAAGCCACAGCTCACTCCTCAGTTTCAAGCAGACAGAGATGAAGTGTCCTACCTATAGGTAAAACAGAGTTAAGTAGGTCTGTGGGAATATAAATGAGTCAATGGTTATAGCTCTAATTTTAGATACAAAGCAGTTAACACACCAGATATATGTCCCACCTACTCCACAGTAATTTTATTTCCAGATTCCTCTCTATATCTAACCTATCTGAAAATCTTCACTACACGAAGGCAGAGGAGACTGCTTTGGTATAAAGATGTATATTCCTTTTGTATTACATTCCCCACCCTTCTCATTTACCTAAGCACACATGAAGTTTTATTATTTCCTTTTTTTAATACAACGTGCCTAAACCCAACCATGTCAGACTGCTTAGTTGTTGTGCATAGTTACAGTGAACTTTAATTTCTGCCCAGGGTTTGCTGTTCATAACTTCTTTTGATTTCCCTGCCTCAAATTTTTTATCATATGCCCCTGCAGCCTCATCATGGAAGGAGACACAGCACCTCCAAACAATGATTCATTGGAAATAATAATATGATTAAGGATGGAAAAGCTGATAAAAAATGGAGGAATGAGTTGGCTCCTTCCATGTGGAGCCTATTCAGCAAAGTCGGTAGCAGTGCACATTGTACCCTGCTGCCTGTGCTTCAAACATAGGAACACTAGGTCAGAGTTAGATAGAAAGTTAGAAGTTAGGTTCAGAAAGGGAATGGGAAGGAGAAAAGAAAAACATTCACTGAATGTGGGGAGCTGCTTCTTAGGCTTCCTCCTGAGATCTGTAAAGTTAGACACGAGATTTGATAGTGCAGTTAAAATCTGCTCTCCTGAAATACCCACATTTTTAAAGTTAACAAAGGCTAAAAGGGTATCTTAGACCAGAAGTTGATTTCCAACTGGAAAGTGGTTTCATGTTCAGCATTCTTCTAATCCTGAAAATAAAAAATAAGAATGGGTTAGGAAATGTGGAAGTCTTTCACAAGTCATAGCAAGTTCTAGAAATAAAACTGTATGTTCTGCACAGGAAGAAACATGTATGACTGATATTATGTTAACCAAAAAAAATAAGCTAGGCATTGGATTCTTCATTCTGTTCCATGGGATCCTTTCTCACTCCCCCTGCTACAGGAATCATTTTCTAGCTACTGATAAAAGGTGCAGAGAATTATTCAAATGCCATTTTAACACGCAACCCACAGTGACCGTGGGCTGAGCTCTGATAAGAAGTAGTGGGACCAGCTTGCAATCCTCAAATAGGTAATGTTTCAGGAGAAAGAATGAAAAACTGAACCTACGTGATGCTTTTTCTCAAAAAGATTTATTTCTTCTTTATTTTTTCTCTTGAGTCTCCGAAGAACTGTAAATTAAAAAATTTCAGGTGCAGCAGCACTTTAGTCTAGTATGTAAAGCTTACTCACTGACTCAGTGAAGCAAATGAAGAGTCTATGCTTTTATTTTTTTCTGTCTACCTTGTAGGAATATTCTCTATTGGTTTAAATAACAGTAAGCGGACTGGATTTTTACTCTTACATTGAAATGTTCAGTACTTTTTTTTTAAACAGGAATTCTACTATATTCTTATATAGCAGTAATAATAATAGTAATTGTTATTGTTATTATGATTTCTTTTATGATGACTGCTGATTGGCCCATCTGCCAGGAGTACAGATAGATTTTCCTTTTTTATTTCATTTGAAATAAATGTTTCATAACTCTCAGGAGAGTGGAATCTTTCAGAATACAGAAAAGTTTTGTAAAATACTGAATCCTAATTACTCTGGGAAAGGACTAATAGAGAATTTCTGCTGAAGTAAAAGAGAAAGCAACAAAAAATATTTTTCATACATGAAAGACTTGGTTTTATTCCATTGCTAAGCAAATGCCAACAGTATTTTAAATGCTGTGGATTTCAAAATTAGTGATGATCATAATTGCAGGAATATTCATTTTGTACATAAACCTGAACTTAGGCAGTGATGAGATGCTGAAAATATTTTAAGAAAGAATGAGATCAGTAGAGTCAAAACCAAAATGCATTTGGATGAATAGTATTATGCTAAGATATGAAGCTTGAATGTTAGTAGAGAACTCCCGTCATTACAACTGTTCACTTATATGTTCACTTCATTAACTCCATAAGCCACATAACAGAATCTTATCCATTATTTTGGGGATTATATTTGTTTATTATTTCAAAGTAGACTAAATTCTTAGCTAAATAACACCTTAACTGCAAAAAGGGAGAGTTAGCACTGTTCCTTGAGAGCTATGACTGAGCTTCCTACGTCCATTAGACAAGAACCACACACAGCTCTTGAATATTCATATACATCGCAGACATGCCATACAAAAAAGAGAAGTCCCTGATTCCTTGAGAGTCCAGTATGATGATGTTTGTCTGGTCTGTGGGAAATATAGGATTGATTTTCTGCTGTGCCATGCTCCCACATATCACAGCTCAGTGCCTTAGCTCAGAACATTGTGACTGCTCTGGGAGACATCAGCTAGCTTCAGAAACCTTCTAAAGAAACCTTCCTCAAAATAAGGTCATTCAAACTCACACAGTTTTAGATAGGACTGACTTTTCCAGATATTTTCACCTTTAACAAATCAGGGGTATTTTGAGAGGGTGCAGAATTTACTTTTTAAGAAATCTAATAACTCAAAAAAATTCTGAAGCAGCTCTCATTCCTACGCAGCATAAGTCACAACCCAGACGGGCAAGACTGATGAAGAATACTAGAAGGAAATAATTATTCCTTGGCAGGAGGGAAACAGAGAGGTAAAGTGACTTGCCCAGTATAAATCTTCTGGGTAACTGTCTGGTTAGCACCTTACTCAGAAGGCTACTTAAGCTTTTCAAAATTCATTCCTCTTACTTTCTGTCCCATATAATAAACACTAGACAGCTGCTCACATTCTCATAAGCGTGAATCTTTAATTCTTCTTCTGTCATCTGTTTTAAACAGCATAGTATGATTTTGCTGTGATAAAGTTCTGGAATCACAATATATAAATCTGTTTGTGATTTGTAAATGTCAGTATATATGGTACTTGGGCATTTGATTACTGACTGCCTCAAGCATATAAACTAGCATATTAAAACCTTAGCATTCTTGTCAAAATTAACTCATCTTAATGCTTCTGAAAACATCTCTCCCATGCAGAAGTAATTTCTTTCAAGGCTCTTAAAATATTCTTTCATTTAAGCTATTCCACTTGTCCTTGTAAATGGCAGAATTTGTTTCAAAAAGACCCAGCTGACAACAAACTCACAGGGTCATGTGCTCAGAGTATTTAACTTCTTTAATTTTTAGGGACAAATATGAAACAAGCACAAGCCTAAAAGCCTTCAAAAGAAATCCCAGTCAAAGTCATATAGCAGCAGTGCGTGCAACCTCTATGAATATAAACAGGCATTCAGTCTCAAGTAGCAAAATGAAAACTCTCCTTCTCACCTGACAAAACTTCAAATAGTCACAAAAACACAACAGATACATATCATTTAGTCTCTGCTATCAAGAGAACTACTCTCTCCTTAGTTACCCATCTCTTGTTCATCTTGTTTGATGGAGCCCTCCCTCATCCTTCATATTCAGATTCTTCTTTGCCTTCTTGCTGCCATTACCTAATGGCTTCTTTAGCAAATCTCACAGACAAAAAATAAACACCATCTTTAGCTCCATAAGTTTGCAGTCTAAAGTAACCTCCATGTACATTGCTTTACTTTCTGTATATTCAAAAACTGGCATTTCAAGCACCTTGCATTGCCACAAAGAGACACGGAGAAGCACAAGTTTCAGTGCCTCCGATTCACAGAGGTACAACTGCAGCCATCCAGCTAAAGCATCTTCCCTATCAAGACCTGCTCTACTCCGTGTGTTCCAGTCTGTTCTCTCCTTACATGGCTTGAAGACACACAGGATAAATTTACACAGTGCAATATAAAAGCCTTAAGAATATAAAACATAGGCATGTGCTATATTTTTAAACAGAAGGCTTGATTTCTCTTTTTCTTGCCTAATCAAGACTACTATTTGTGTATTAGAGTTTAATCCTATTTTTCTCAAAGGTAAATCAGTAGTAGTAGGAAGATTAAGCACTAACTAATGAAGGTGAAACACATCTTGAATCTAAATGATGTAAAAAGTCCAGTAAAACAACCACTCCTGGGTGAATTTAAAAGAATTATTCAATAAAATGTATTATGAAGCTGAAAAAAACTCCTATGACTTCCAAGAATTTACTCGTTGTCTTATTTGGTGGGTTGGTTTTTTCTTCTTCCTTTAATTTTTATTTTGAGCAATAGCAAGGCAGACTCTTTTTCCATTTAATTTATAACTGACAGCATGACTGTAGAACCCTGTCTAATGAACATTCTCTTAGATTTTATTTTAAGGTGTTTTTTCAAATGAAAGCAAGGGGTAGCTAATGATATAATATCATTTTAACCTTTAATTCTACAATTTGTAGAAGCCTCACTGGATCTCACAAGACAATAGTAACAGTCCCTCATATTCACTTTCAATTAAATGAAAAAGCCATAGGAACTGTACTATTTTGCCATGGGATAGTGGAAGGTTTCCATGGTCAGTGCAGTATGTAATTAGTGAAAAGCATTACTTTGGAGTACATTGTCAGCACCCTGCAGGGGGAATTAGATGTTCACAGCTGCCAGGATGCCTAATTTCTCACATATTGCATGGAAAGTTTACTCCACTGTGGCTTGAGACCACACAATGAACAAGAGTGAATTTACATGGGCATATATTTATTCTGTTTTTCTGATGAAATTAGAAGCAGAAATTGTAGTGCAATGTAATATTAATGGACACATTCATGTGTGTTTAACTGGCTTCTAGAAGTGTATAGTCTCTCTGCAAACAAACCACAATAGGTGTAAAATACTTAAGGTGTAAAATATCTAAGGATTCAAGAGATACAGTCATACTTGTCTACCTAGTGATGCACTAGATTTTTGGCAGGAGGAATTTAAAAAGCTGTTGCAGTTGGGTTTGACTCTTGCCATTTTCCGTGCCTCAGCTCTGATTCAATAAAATGAATATAATGTGACATGCTTGATCTCCAGGACTTACTGAGCATTGAGGTATCTCCATGGGTGCAATGGTATCTTCATAGACAGAGGGAGAAAAATCATTTCATACTTAGCAAAGAGAAGTCAACCCACTGAGATCTCTGCATACTCCCATGTGAAAATCTTGTAATATCGCCCTTCCTTGGTTGTTATAGCAAAGGGTACAAGTTTAGTCTGGACAAAACGGACCTAAGTAGAAAGAAAGGGTGGGAAGCTGATTTGTAAATCAGAGGTTGCTGTTAGAAAAATCAATAATGGAGCATTGCAAAGTCAGCTAGTAAAACCAGCGATATTTCACTGTTCCTTCATGGATGCAATCAGCACACGGTAAGGCCAAGCCTTGCTTACCTCTTGAAATAAGGAACTGTTGCACATGCACGAACAAATTATATATAATTTATACAAGGCTTTCAGAAAGGAGCAAAACTACCTCCAACCTACAGTTTGCATTCCCAAGGAACACAGCACAGAGCATCACATACTGTATAGCCAGTCTTGTGCTAACTTTCCTGCACAGAAAACCCGCAACAAGCACGTCCAAAGGAAGCGCAGCAAGGACAAGCATTAAACACCCACATAGACTTGGATTCAATCCTGTCGATGGACAAGTTTTAGTTTTGAAGCTAAAAGGAATACTGAATCCCTGTATAAGAAAAGGACTAAGATTGAGTTTCTATAACCTCGATGTATGTGGTAATGCAAAACTGGCTAACTGGGCCCAGTAGGCAGTCTTGCACCATTTGTGCTCATTGTTTCACTTTCCTTTTTTCTTTATGAAGCTGAGATGCTGGGATGAAATAAACACAGAAACTTTTTTCTCTGAAATTGAGAATGATTATTTTTTTTTAAAAGAAGTTCTCAGGTATTTTGCTTGTTGGAAAATTAAATATGATTGAAAGAAAAGAAACACATACTTTTGCACTTTACTATTTGTACAATACTCATTTACACCACATTTGTCATTAGAAAATTAAATCAATTTTTCAACCTCACCAGTGAAATTCTACACTTACGCATCCTGTGATTATAGCAATCTCAAATTAGTGACATGCTGATTCCTCATTATTAACAATTTAGCATTGTCAATTAAGCAATACAACTGATGAAGCAGATTAAGTCAGCAGCACTCTCCACTGTGCATGTGCTGTATCTACAAGCTTGAGTTATCACCTGCAACACTTAAGGAGGAGTTACAGGTTAAAAAATTACCCCCAGGCCACTTATCTTGTGTTGGTAATTTAAACTGTATACAACACTTTTTAGTGAGGACTTCTTAAAAGGGCCACAGAATTAAAAAAAAAATTATTGATCCCTAGCCATTACAGTTTGATGCACATTAAGCACCAAAAAAGTGACAGAAACAGCAATTAAAAGATAGGACTCCTAATAAGAATATCACTGCTTAGCCAAAATTTTAAATCCCCTAAAATACAAATAGTCTCAGGGGGCTGGATCTACTTGGTTTGTTGTATTATGGAAAGCCTACAGTATCATCTGTTTCATGTTATGTATTCTTTGTTAGTTCATTAAGGAATAACATACACTGTGCCTCCAACAATAAATCTGCAGAATTAATCCTTCCTTCCTAAGAGCTTGGATGATGGTAACTTCCCTTCAAACATCACAGGTAGTAAAATTCCCAAGAGCAACTATCTCTTATTTCAATACAGAGGACTCGATTTCTAGGACTTCACAAATCCACACTCCCTAATGCATGTACTATCAATTCATATATTTTCTTACTACTCTTATACTATGTCAGAGCAAAGTTTTTTGTGATATGTATGCCATGAACTTTCACTGGACTATGGAAAGTGAACCTGATTATGTCAATCAGAGATTTTTACAGACAGCCAAAACCAGGCAAAAAAAGAATAGCTCTGCTTCCTACATGAGACAGGGACTGATGACTAGAACATACGCTGCACTGAAAAAAAAACCTGTAGGGCTTTCAGAGAGGATCTCTAACTAAATAGAGCTCATTAGAAGCTAGATATTTATTTAAGACTTCATCAGGGATCTTTCTGTGTTTGCATCAGGCTTTATTTATCCATTATTTGCACTAGCAGAGCCAGTACAGGTGTGGTCCATTCACATGCAATGACCATTTCAACAGAAATACCAGGAATATTCACAGAGATACTGATCTTTGATTTTGCCCTGCCCCCATGTGGTCTCTTATGTAGTTTTCTTTTATGAAAAGTACCACTACCAAATACATAGTGAAGTCGAGATATTTCTTGCCACCTTCTATTAATATTTTCAGTTTCCCCATTCATTTGTTCTACAGCTTCATGGTGATATACCTGCCACCTCCACTTCCTCTCACTTCTCATTCTGTTTCAAGTCTTTCTAACTATGACTGGCAATTCCTAAGTAGTTTCACACAAATCTTTCCGTGATTTGTCTATGATGTTTGACTCAGTCACTGCATTTTTATAAGACTAGGGTTTGGAGAAGCGGTATTACCTGAGAGAGACTACAATTCAGAGAAGGGTCAAAACACTGGACTGGAGCAAGAAGTGGGACAAATTCTCAGGTCTGTTTCTGTGGGTGAGCTCTGCTCTCAAGAATCTCTTTCCTCCTCCATGTATGAACAATATAAAGTAGAGCACAGTAATTCCACTAGCCTAGGAAATTCTGAATAGTACTGGCCTGTAAAACTGAAAGTCTCCCACTTCATTCATTCTGTTGTCCTGATGTGCAGATTTTTACCAAACTGCAAATGGTGTTTAAAGTCATAGCATGAAACAGATGGGTGCACTGTCCTGCATCGAAGCACTGTGTCTCTGTGCACTCAGAGATCATGCCAGATCCACACTCCTCAGCTTCATGCTTTTTTAGCACATGACACTCCATGTGGAAATGAAGAGAGGAAGGTTACAAATTCTGTTTATACCAGCACAGAACAGGGAGACGTACTTGTCCCGGAGACCCACAGCTAGGGAGAGAAAGAAAGTTATATGTAGATGAGAAATAGTGCAATTTAACACCATTTGCCTGTCTTACGTTCCAGCATACAGACACATCCACCAATGAAATTCACAGCATTTTACAACAGAATAGAACATCTTATCTTACTTCCAAATTTTCCACCTCCCAGTAGCAAGTGAATTGACACTGTGAATTTTGTTTTATCCGAGAATGGTGTTTTCTATTTGCAAAATAGATGACTGCTTGGACCTAAGTTTAACAAAGACAGATTCTGCTGAGATACCATAGTTGTGTTCTTTTCTTCACAAACTCTCTGGCAAAACATTGTAAGATCTTACTTACTCAACTCCAGTTCACTGCAACTCCTGAAGTTCAGTACAGTTTCCCTA